>NW_022589798.1:238967-482016 GCF_004348235.1 Phoca vitulina
GGGTACCGATCTAATTCCTCCCCACATGAACGGTGATGTTCCTGAATGCACTCTGGCTGCCACTCGAAAGCCCCCCCCTTTTGCTTTTCCTGAGGACTGTGGGGAGAGGGTTGGTGGAGTGGGGGCAGGGAGACAGGGAGAGTGCAGGGCGCTAAGCTCCATCCTGGCTTCACATAAAGGAAGCAAAATCAAAACCCAAGCCTGGAAAAAAAAAAAAAAAACCCTACATTTAATTGGCTAGGAAATAGGATTCCTGGGGCCTATGCTTTCTCAGCTTCCAGAGAAGGATTTAGGCAGGGGCACTCCCCCGCCCATGGGATAAAAAAAAAAACGGATTAAATTCGGGTTTGGTCTGGCTAGTACAAATTGCATGCAGAGTATAGAGTTGCTTTGCATATTGCTTGCTTTCGTGGCGAGGGACCAGGCCGGAGAGGGGGGGCGGGATACTGACGAGGGGAAAAAACTAAAAACAACTTGCTGTTTTCATATGGTGGGATAAAACAGTTTTGGCTCTGTAACTGTGCAGAATGTCAATGGTGCCACCGTGTCGTGACAAGATTTTTTTTTTTTTTTAAGTTAAGCTCAGCTCACACCCGAGCCGTAGCCCCCGAGGTATTGCTGCTTTAATTGTGTTCAGTATGATCTACCAAACAATATGTCTTGATAAATCTGAATGGCAATCCAGCGCACGGTTCCCCTTGGCATTGCTGCAAAGCCAGGCCTCGCTTTAGTGAACCCGTTCAGGAATGTGGGTTAATTCGGCCGACCCTTTTTACCCCCACAGCTCTGTTTTTGTGAGGTTGGCAGAAACTGACACGTTTTCTTTTGCTTAATTAAGTTGTTCAGTAGAAGGCTGGTCAAACAGTTGCATCTACGTGGGGAGTCTGCAGATACACAGAAAGCCGTGGGCGTTTCCAACATAAAAAGGGGGATTCTGTTATTGTTTGGGTGTAGACGGGTCATTTTTTCAAAGTTACTGCTGCCTGAGTGACCACAACCGTGCGCACAGCCCTGAAAGGAAATTAAAGCTGCTTAAATACAACTACCTTGGGTTCTAAAGTTTATTTTTTAAAAGAGATAGAGAGCGCAAAAGAGAGAAACGAAACGGTCTCATTTATGGGGCATTTTATTTCTTTCTGGTCTTTTTTTTTTTTTTCCTTTAAGGCACACAGAGGGCTCATTTAAATAAGAGGTGCCAGTACGTTATGAATTACAGCTGGTATGATGAAACTCTCTTTCCAGTTGGTAAAACAAAACTGATGCCCTGGCCCAGGCTTTCTGGGCAAAGGAATAGCCCCCCGCCCAGTCACCTTTATGCCAGGCATTGGGGCTGGGAAAAAATATCCACCCACAAGCTCTCAGATGATGAGATTCCAGCTTTCATTCTTTGCTGATGTTATGACAACCACAAACAATATCAGTCTCATGGATATTCAAAGGAACTGAGGAACTGATCGGAGGCGGCTCTCATCATCTCTCAGTCCCTTCGTGAAGCTTCCTCCATTCTAATTTCGATCACCTTTATCTTTCTCATGCATATCCCCCTCCATTCTATGGATATCTGGTCCCCCCACGAGTTTTCCTTGCACATACTGGGTGATCTAATCACCAGAAGGTATGTGCTTCCGTGGAACTTGGACTGGGCTCTGGGGTCCTGTTGTTAATGATTAGCTGGATCTACAGCATGACCGAGAGAGTTCTCATCCACGCTTTCGTGCCTCAGTTTATCCATAGCAGCAGATGCCCAAATGCTGGGTACTTAGCAGGCACCTGAAAGGTAGCTTTCTGAGCTTAACTTGCCCTCTTTCTCCCTCTGAAAAAATCAGTATCTGGAGAACGCACTGATCCCACAAGCCCTCGGCACCATCATCGTGTTGATATCAAGACCAAGATGTTCACCAGTTACGAAGGCCTGACTCTCACCAATCTGTTGGGTCCCTCACTTGCGCATCAGGGCTGCTAGAAGAGTATCTGCACACACAGGGAACCCTTATCTTTGCCATGAAGCCACACGCTTGAATTTCCCACCGGGTCCCAGAATAGCAGCTTTCGAGTAGCCCAAAGATACGCTTTTTCCATCTGGAGGAAAAAGTCTGGAGAGTCAAACATCTTAAGGGTCCTCACTGTGATTCTTCACTTCTCTTCATAAACAAGAAGGCATGGGCAACTATTTGATTGGTTTAAGTTGCACGAATGGCAAAATGATTCTTTAAGGAAAAAAAACCCACTTTGGAGTCTAAATTACTTGGATCAACAGTCAACACTGACATCCGGGACCTGCTTATTATGAGCACTACCTGCTTACTCCCCAGATATTGCCTGAGTTGGTTATGGATCTACACCCAGGACACCACGGTCCTATATTTAGGTTGTGTACATTCAGGTATCCAAAATTACACAAGAAGACACCCCTATCTCAAGGTCCTTCCAACAGGTACATAGAAAGTGTAGGAGGATTTAGAAGTTCTGGTTTGTACAACCACTCCCCAGACGACTTGTTCTTCTGGAGAACCAAAGCTTAGCTGCACACACACACACACACACACACACACACACAAATGCAGAATGCTCTCCCCAGTTCTGGTTGGCTATGTTGAAGGTCCACATAGACCTTTGGTCTGTCTGCCGCGTCCCTGCCTTTCTCCTCCTTCCGTGACGGCTCAAGGAAGGCCCCAGAAACTTTTCTACCAGTCTTCAATCGTGGGGCCGTGCGGTTTGCGCCACTTGCCTTACCTCCGAACAGGCCAGATTAAAAACTATGCAGTCCCACACACAACTTTGCAGTAACAGCTGACCGGCCAGTCCCCGCATCTCTTAAAGAGAGGGGCCATCAGAGGCCAGCAGAGGCCAAGCAGATGGGAACCGCCACAGCCGGGCGAGAGCGGATGCAAGAGTCACACCGCCTGGCAGTCTTCCCACAGTCGGGAGGCGGGGTGTGTGGCTGGCCATTCGCTTCCCACTCGAGGTGGCGGGCCCTCTCCCCCTCTCCAATTCCCTGACACCCTGGGCAGATTTTTCTTTGGCTTTTGAAAAATCCGAGACACACTGTGGCTCTGAGTCGCCAAGTCCCAGCTGCTAGAGAGCCGGCCTTTCGCTCTGCTGCCTCACCACCAACATTATGTCTTTCCACCCAGGGAAACAGAAGGCCTTCCTGGAGGCGGGCGAGCCCACAAGAGTTCAGACGCTGCCACGCGGGTCCTGGAGACGGAGGGAGGACTCACAAGGGCTGGCCGCGAGCCATCTCCCGATCCCTGGCACTCAGTTCCACATGGAGCTCTGCGGCTCTTCAGGACAAAGAGGAGCGTTTTTATCAGCCCAACGTTCTGCTGACAAATGCATAATAAACTGACAGAGAGCGACCAAGCAGCATTTCAAAACCCCCAGTTACGGCGAGGCAGGGCCCAAGCGGGGATGGTCACTTTCTGCAGGTGTTAGCCAGGGGCCCTGCATTTGCATGCATTTGCATAGACTGTCAAACACTTGGCTGACAGAAAGTCTGAGGAGGTCTGGACACAGCCCAAACCTGTCAGTGGCTTTCTCCTTGCCAGTCAAGGTTGGCCTGGGCAGCAATTAGAGCGGGGAGACGAGTGCTTCTGACATTGCCATATACCCAGCCACAGCTGGGCAAAGCTAAACGGAAGAGGGGGCTTCATTTAGGAAGACAGAGCTGCAGGCTGGAAGAAACAGAAACAGAAACAAAAACAAAAACAAAAACAAAGAAAAGGAGGAAGGCTCTGGCGCTCTAAAGGCATTCTTCCGCAGGAGGAAGCGAGTTCGTCACCCTTCTGTGTTGCTGGGCTGGCTGGCGTGGGGTTGTGGTGCTTTGGGGTGAGCCAGCCAGCGGACCCTCCCCGGGCACCCCCCCACCCCGCACCCCCAGCCCCTCGCGCCGTGCGAGGCCAAGTCTGCCTGTGAAAGGGGGCCGGCCCCCCAGCACTGCACCTCCTATCTTAGGCCTCGGAAGTAATCTCGGGCAGAAGGGACCCACAGATCCTAAAAGGGCGTTTCTGTGGCCCGCTCTGTCCCCCGGAAGGCTGCACTGCGCTGCTCCTGGCTTCGCAGCCGTGAGAAAGGTTCCTGTGGTTCCCGGGGTCCCCGGCTGCCCCAGGATTACAGATCATATTAGCATATGGATTGCGGTGGGAAAGAAGCAAAAATCAGAGTCTCGCTACAGTAAGGAAGGGCCTCAGGAGGTGGAGGGGCGGGGTAGGAAGAAAGCCCTGCAGGAAGGTGGGTGGTGGGGGCTTTTAAGAACACGGGAGATTTACATTTGGGGGGGGAACACCCGCATCCTTCTGAGATGTTGTTTCAGATTCTTTAAGCGAGATCTAACAATTTATTAAATACTTCATCTCTAAACAGTGGTGAGCACTAGAGTTTCACGAGCAGCGCACAATAGATTC
This sequence comes from Phoca vitulina, assembly GCF_004348235.1. Classification (NCBI taxonomy): domain Eukaryota; kingdom Metazoa; phylum Chordata; class Mammalia; order Carnivora; family Phocidae; genus Phoca; species Phoca vitulina. The sequence goes on from NW_022589798.1 coordinate 243,371, forward strand.
TGTTTATTTGCCAACAATACGGACTCTGTGTAGCTCTGGACTGCAAGTGGCTGAGCCATCTGGCTCATATCTCCACAGTAAAACATTGTCTGTGACACAAAAAATGACTACATCCCCAGGACAAACTAGTGTGACCTCTAAATAAAGCCTTCCTCTGAAGCTATGATATCACACCACACAGGGGACACCAGCACAATTGAATCTGGTCACCAAAAGCCCAAGTGAGATAGCACTATGTAAATGGAATTTTATAGGAGACTTTTTGTCCTCCGTGGCAAACCATCCAGATCCGTCCACAGCACTGAAACATCTTTCTCATTCACCCTGGGGACAACAGTGCGGTTCTATTTGGGGATTGGCAGCCCTCTTTCTCCCTCGCCCGCCCCAGGAAGCCCACGTCCGTCCATGTCTAGAAGCAGCACCTGCAGCCACGGCTTCCAACATTTCACTGACGGGGGCCCCACCTGCGCCTGCCTTTTCTTGATATTCCGGAAACAAGCAGCCCTTTCTCCTCCCTGCCAGGGAGAAGGCTCCCGTTTGCCAGCTTCTTCACAAACAGCCCAAGTCACTCGCAACATTGCGCCACCTGAATGCCCGCTTCACCAGGCAAACAGTATACACACACACACACACACACACGCAAGCGCGCACACACACACATACACACTCACTCACTCCCCATCTCCCCATCCAAGAAAGGGGCCATTTCAATGGAAGAAGTGTCATTCTCCGGAAAAGATCCAACTCGGGCTCCACAAGCAACACATCTGTGTTGCCGTTTGGTGGGAAAATTTCATTACCGAAATGGAGACACGATGAAGAAGAACAGACCAAAACGCTGGATCGGCGTAAGCGTTCCACCTGTTCCAACTCCTGGTACTTTCGTTTTGTTTTCACAAGAAAGGAATCCTGATCCACTCCCATGCATGAAACCTTCTGCACAGAGAATGCCTCCCAAGATAAGATCTCGAAATGCTTTCCAAATGCAAGGAAGCGTCCGTCCATTTTCATTTTGCAGCCAGACCCACCCGAGGGCTGAGTCATGTAGCACAGTGACGAGGACCCCATATCTGGGAATACACAGAGGGCTGAATTCCTAGGTGAACATTTACCAGCCCTGTCATCTTTAGCAAATCAGTTAACCTCTTGGTGCCGATCCTCATTTAGGAAAGGGGGTCTTTTCTTTTTCAGAGGAACTATATTTGGAAAATATATGATCAGTGTCAACCTAATGCCTGACTTATGTATGGTAGTAAGGGTTGATTTAATAAATGGTAGCCGGAACAATAATGACAGCAGATCATGGTGACATCGCTTCTATGCTCCTGGTTACCTTTAGCACCAGTCATCCATTTTAATGCACATTGACCCTTGATAATACAAATTTTGATTTTTTTTAAGTAAGCTCTACACCCAGCGTGGGGCTTGAACTCACAACCCCGAGATCAAGAGTGGCAGGCTCTACCATTCAGCCAGCCAGGCGCCCCTGACCCTTGAAAATAGTAACATTTATTATTCCCATTACTGTTTACCATAAACCCAAATAATTCGGCAAAGTTGTTTTATCTACTGTAATACTAGTTGGCTTGTTCCCTTTCCTTTTTCTGAGATAGACTTTTCTTCATGCAGCATGAAGCGGGCCCAAATTGTATATTATGTTATTCTTGTGACAATCATATTTTTTAAAAAAATAATGAGAAACCACATGCACGGCAGCCCTATGTAGGGTATAAAGTCACTGGTACTGGCTCGATATCGTAAAATGATTTTATTTACTTTTGCTTTACTTTCAATCCATCCCAAGATTTTAATTGCTTGCAATTAATTTAAGAATAGTCTATTTATGACAAGTTGATTTCTAGAAATGAAGCCATGGGATTGATATTATGAAGGCTGAGTTTTCTCAAACAGTCGGTTCCTTGAGAGGACACTATCCCAATCCAGAGTCTAGGGAACAATTTTTTTTTAATATTTTATTTATTTATTTGACAGAGAAAGAGAGAGCGCGAGCACAAGCAGGGAGTGCAGCAGGCAGAGGGAAAAGCAGACTCCCCGCTGAGCAGGGAGCCCCACGAGGGACTCGATCCCAGGACCCCGGGATCATGACCTGAGCCGAAGGCAGACGCTTAACAGACTGAGCCACCCAGGCGCCCCTAGGGAACAATTCTTTGTAAAAATGACTACAAATGCTATATTTGACCAATGAGAAGTTGAGTTCCAGACCCTTTAGTAACAGGTATTAAATCAATTTAGCAGGATATCACTATAACTCTGATTGCCATCTATATGACTCCTCTAGACATTTTCAGTAGAAATTTAATGTGTTCCCAGAACATCAAAGCAAGTTGAAATTTCCATATGGAAAACCTTCCAGACTTTATATCTTTGGAAGAGTGTAAATATTCAGTACATACGTACAAATGTCCACCTCAGTTTAGTAGGGGTTTTGTTTGTTTGTTTGTTTGTTTTAAAGATTTTATTTATTTGACAGAGAGAGCACAAGTAGGCAGAGCGGCAGGCAGAGGGAGAGGGAGAAGCAGGTTCCCCACTGAGCAGGGACCCCGACCCAGGGCTCGATCCCAGGACCCTGAGACGATGACCCGAGCCAAAGACAGGCAGATGCTCAACAGACTGAGCCACCCAGGCACCCTGTTTGTTTGTTTTTTAATGCTTAAATGTGGAAGATATGCTGCAGGTAGTGTTAGCCCTATGAATCCTGGTTAATTTCAGTGTTTCCACAGTAACAGTCAACCATGCAAATGAACACTGACCTGGGATCCCTGGACCCATGAGAAGTCAAGCTGAGGACAACTACAAATGTAATTAAACTTAGAAATATACCTTTGGGATGGAAGTCAGGACTGAACCTACTGCTGGTGGCAACGTGAGATGGAACGACTTCTTTCAAGAGTACCTTGGCAGCCTCTACCAACATGCAAAATGGCTTACACCCTCGGATCCAGAAATTCCACTTCTGGGACTGATTCCTACTGAGCTACTCCCTCAAGTGTGTCAGAACATATGTACAAAAGGTTTAAAGGTTTAATTATAGTATTATTTGCAAAAGTGAAAAAAATTGGGGGGCGTCTGTGTGGCGCAGTCGGTCAAGCATCTGACTCTTGATTTTGGCTCAGGTTGTGATCTCAGGGTCATGAGATCGAGCCCTCCTACATCAGGCTCTGGGCTCAGCGCAGAGTCTGCTTGAGATTCTCTCTCCTCCTCCCTCTGCCCCTCCTGCTTGTGCTCTTTCTCTAAAATAATAAATAAATAAATAAAGCTTTTAAAAAAATAAGTAAAAATGAAAAAATTGGAAATAACCTCAATTTCATACGTGGGGGTCTGATTGAATAACTTATGATGCATCCAATACAAAGAGCGAAGGGGAGACGTATGTACGTCATGCTCCACAGCTGTGTCTGCATCTGCATCTATATAGGAAATTATCTAAAAGAATGCACATCAAGCCGTGCAGAAGACGGGAAACAGAGGACTCTTCATTTTCACAGCATGCCCCCCTTTTTTTTTTTTTTGACTCCCATTTTTTTAACCCCAACCACATAATCCTTTTGTACTTTAAAAGGTACTTTAAAAAGTAATGAAAATGCAAAATATGTTTCCTAGTAACAGTTCACTGTCAGGCTGCTCATACTCCTTTGCATGGGGGACATCAGATTCATGAGGGAGAAGGGAAGGAGAGTTGGCCGGCAAAACTTCCTGGACACCCACTGTGAGAAGGGGTCAATGCCAAAGGCTGAGGGAGTCACGGCCAAAGAGTAAAAAATAATCTCTTTCCCTAAGGGACTTCCTGGGCATAATAAGTCCGTGGCTAAAACATTCACTACGAAGGATGGTTTGACTTAGCCCAGCTGCAGGGTTTTAATGGTTTGCAGTTACGTATTGTTGATTCTGTGACAACAGTGCAGGTCATACAGTGGAATACTCAAGAGTCCAGGCTCTGGGGTCAGAATCTGGTCAGCTCTGCCATGTACTAGCCATGGGCCTTCATTCCTGCCACCTGCACATGGTCCTCACTTGCCACTGAACCCTGAGCCCCACCTGCTCTTTTTGCTGCTTCACCTGTCCTCCTTGACTAATTCTCTCACCGTCAATTCCAATCCCCATGAGAGCAATTAAAGCGTCCCCCTCCTCTTCCACAGCTAGAAGAACGAGTCAGAAACTACGGGCACAGGTCAGGCGGTGTTGACAATGGCCATTTAAGCCTATTATGGAGTTATGGGTGGGCAGGCAATGACTGACACCTCTGCTAACCAATAAAAGCTAGAAAAGAGACTCCTCCCTTCTCATTGGTCAGCACCGCTTCCAGAGGCCCTAAGCTGACTAGAAGCTGTTCTCCTAGGAACAGGTGCAGAGGGCCCACAGGGGCCAGTGGAAACCTTGGCTGTCTTTTCTGTAACTAAAATACAACTGTATTTTTGTGTGTGTGTGATCCAGAAAGCACAAGAAATTTTTTTCCATAGCTATGTTCTTATCAGATGTAACTCATAGCAATGATGACACAAGTCATTTTTATCAGATTATATTATTTTTACTACTGATACCAATGCTTTACCTATGTGCAGTCCTTTACCTTCTACAGACTGCATCCACATATATTAGTTTATTTGGATAATATCCAAAGGGGGGATTGTCTTATTGTCTCCATTCAAGAGAAGAGGAGGATGCTGCTCAGAGAGGTTGAGTAAGCTGCCCAAAGTGAAACTGGGATCAGAAACCAGCTCTGCAGACTCTCGGCTCAGTCTTCCTTACACGCTTTTGAACATTTTGTGGAATCTTCAGAAAAATCATTCCAGAAAGAACTAGATCTCCCTTTTGTTTCCCCTTTTGAAATCCTTTTCCCCATAAGAATCAACATAAAGTCAAAACAAAACTTCCCACAAGTACAAGAGTAAAATTTCTTCATGAATAGGAAAAATTGAGGATAGATCTATGGATCCACCAAAGAAATGATAACTTGTTAGATGGGCCTGTCAGGGAGGAAAAGTGTCCCACGCAAATTCTTCTCCTACTGGCAGAGTCCGGTCATGACGGGGGAGGCAGGCAGTCATATGCCTCAACGGCATGCAGAGTCCAGCCCCCTGGGGACCCCATCTCTGCTTCTGCCCCAGCCTGTGTGCAATGGAAAGAGCTTGGGTGCTCCCCTCCTGGGTTCCCATTTCCTTACGGAGGGCATCTGCTTTTCTCTGGCCTCTGAGCAAACGCAGTAGACAAACTGCCTTGAGACTCTGTCCTCCTCCGGTAGCAAAACACCTCATATCTCTTGTGCATAGTGACCTCAGTGGGAGTCTGGGCCCGTATGCTTGCTTTTGGACACATTTTTATGGCTCTGAAAGTTGTCACTGGGTGGCAGTTTGCCAGAGAATGACCAAACAGGGCCAGCCTTGCCGTGTGAACAAATGCATGTGTATAGGCACGCTTTTCTGAACGATCATAAGAGGGAAATCTCTTTTCTTCTTCAAAATTACCCTGAAGTCATTTGAAGCAAAAGACTTGCCCAAGGGCAAGCAGCTAACTGACTACTGATAGAGGCCAAGCCAAATAGAGCCTGGGTCTCTGGACACTTGGAGCAAAGCCCAGTGCCCTGATAAAGCCAGCACCCAACGTGTCACTCACCCCCCCACCAATGATGTCACCTTAACCAACAAGACAAGAGCCAAGATGCAGAAATTGTCAGAGGGTGCTCACTCACCTTTCCAAGACCGGTTACCCGCACTCAGAATCTTTTTTCGGCATTCCTTCTGAAGCCTGGGTCCTGTAGGAAAACACCCACAGAGTAAAAATAATGGGGTCAAGCCAATGCGGCAGGGGCTAACAAATGTGTGCCTAAGAATTCATCCCGAATCCACGTGTGGCGAATCAGAAGAATTTTCCATGCCTCCCCTCCCCTTAGGAAAGGAGGTAGAAAGACAACGAGGGATCTGTGTCGGTAAAGAAATTTCCGAGGGGAGCAGGGACAACAGGATAAACCTCCTGCCAGGCCTCCGGAATTCCGAGAAAAGGCTTCTGCCTGCACAAGTGGTCACCATGTATGGCAAGAGGTTGAGAATCTCTGGTCAAAACTATACCCTGGATGGCATGAGTCTCTGCAGAAACACAGCAGAGAAGCAGAACGACCCATCTTCCTTGGAGCACACAGCCTCTCCCATCCTGCAGAGCTGCCTCTTGGGGACAGGCCTGCCACATATAAAAATGTCAGGGGCTGAGGAGAGGTCAGGGAGAGACAGGAGAGGGACCACCGGCTCCTGACCCCATGCATGATAGGACCTCGCAACCTCACTGGGCCAGAGGGCACAGTTCACATCAGGTAGGAAGGGCCCTCCTCACCTGACTGACCCCAAATATGAGAAGGAAGGTAAGCCAGGACAAGTCCCTGTTTGGTGGCAGCCAACTGTCCATGGTGGGGAGCCACGGGGCCCCATGCCACAGCTCGCAAAGCCACCCAGCCATCTGGCCCAACCTCCTGTGACAGAAAGCCTGTTTTGCCCCATTCCTGGAGACGAGCACCACGCCAGACCACTGGTGGCTCCCATTCTGTTAGCAAATAAAGAGATACTGAAACAGGGACAAATCATCCCCTCCTTAGAGATGCACTTTTAACGTAGAAATCACACGCATAAACAGTTACACTATCCACAGAATAACTATGCGGTTCGAAAAAACTGCTTTCGAGGTGCCCTTCAGTGTGGCCTGCTGTTGGGACCAAGGGCAGGTTGCACCTTTCCCAGCTAGCCATCCTTCGGGGACCCACTACGCAGGGAGGGTTCAAAGAGAGCCCGAAGTCTAGGTCGGAGGCCCAGGCAACACCTCTCCGGGCCTGGATCTTTGTTGGAACTGACACTCCCCCCACCCCAAACAGGGAGGTTAAAGTTTCTCAGAATCTGGCTTTGGGCTGAGAGGAGCAGGAAGAACTCTGGCTTCTGTGAAATCCTGGACATTCGTCTAAAATCGCTTGCTAGTTGTCTTGTCACCTGGAGGCATAAGCTAAGTCTGATGGGGAGGCTTCGTCTCCATTTTCGGTGTAAGCACGTGGCCCCACCTCCTCCAGCCTCAAGGTCGCCCTGTCCTCCCATTCCTGCTTCTGGCTCCTGAGCAGAGACCGAATTGCACTCACCTCAGGCCACAGGATCCCCCTGACATCTCCTCTGCTGCCCCACACCCACCCCATCTGGAAATTACCAAGCCCTTACGGACTTTGCTCTTTATTCATTCGCAGAGAATGGGAGATTCCGTTTTTTTAAAGAACTGAATAGAAGCCCCCTCGTCACCATATCAGGGCGGCTGTTCCACGCCAAGTCACTAATTGACCCGTTTCTAGTGCCTTTTTTCCCTCCACCAAAACCAACTTAAGCTGATTACCGCCATCTCAAACAACCTCGCTGGGCTCTAGATATATCCATTTAATATGGCCAAGACAAGCAGCCGACCGCTGTTTTCAAAAGACGATCTGACAGATTCTATTCACTTTCAAAGTAGCTCTCACACGGCTGGAATAATGATCTTTCATTTCCCTCATTCTGACACTTTTCAATGATTTGTTGACGTCTGAAGAGTTATAGGCAATCTCAGAAGAGGCAGCTGGACTTTTCCACCCCCACAAGGCACCGATACAGAAAGGATTCCCATACAGCATCTGAAATAACTCTGTTCTTTGCCAATGGATGTCCAAATCTGCATGTTAATAGGAGCACGGTTATCTTCAAATATAACCTCGACCAGAGAAGAAGGGGAGCCGCCAAGCCTCCGTATTCATTTAACTGGTTCGCTGCCAGCCCCAGGGAAGGCTCACCTTTCCCTCAAAGCCTGGGTTCCCTCACTTGACCAAGAAAAACAAAAAGATGCCAAGATCCCTGAGTTTTCAAGCATCTCGTGTTTGGTGCTGTCCTCTGTTGAGGGACAAGCAAATGGTGAGAGGCCTCTGGGGTTTCATCTGCTGCCAACGGGGGTTTGAAATGAGCATCCCTGGGATAATGACTATTAATAATTTGCACTTGTATAGCCCTTTCTCGAGGGGGCCTCTAAGTGCCCTCGCAGTGAACACAGGTCTGGCCAAGCCTGCCCCCCGGGTGAGCCCCTAGCTTTGGGTCACAGCTCTGGTTCCTGTCTTGGTGCCGGGAGCACACTGTCTTTAAGCCCCGGGCTAAATGGGGCAGGGGAAGTTTTTAAAGGAGGCTAAGGTAGCAAATCTATTATCCAAGTTGCAAGGATGGTCCCATCACATGTAGGAGAGAGAGGCAAAAGAATCCCAAGTCTTTTGATTCTTTTCTCTCTTTTTTTTTCTTTCTCCCTCCCTAGTTTGAGGGCTTGAGTCAACAATCTTAGCCGTCGGCCCAGCGAAGTGCTTGGTAGGTTTCAGCGTGGGGGGCTCCGGCCGCCGGTACAAGAAAGAGCTAGATTCGGGCGGCGATTGTCCTGAGAGGTCAATAAACGCCCAGCAGCAGGCAAGGTAAATGCACCGTGCGCGCGGGCTGAAGTTTACAGCCCCAGCGATCCCAGCAAGCCGGCCTGTGGCTGGTCCGGAGCCCCCAGCTGTCGAGGATGGAGAGGGAGAAAGGGGAGGGGCGGCCAGAGAAGACTCGGCAGGGCAACCAGCCGCGGGGATTGCTGTCGGTCCAGACACGCACAGCACTGAGGCTGCTGAGGTTGAAACCACTTGTTTGAGTTTCCCAGCTCTAAGCAGATCGTCCCTACCCCCGGAGAGGGAGACCTCTAAGGGCCAGAGAACCCACAAAAAACATCCGCGGGTCACTTCTCTTCCCGGTTTCCAGCCAGTCTCTCAATCAACAGCGCCCCTTACTGGCCAGTGGCTTGCAAATCCAGGAGGTTCTGGGGCTCCTCGGATACCCGTTCGTAATCTGGAAGCTGGCATTTTGTTTCATCCCTATTTATAGTACTTCGAGCACAGGCGGAACAACAACCCCTCTGTCTAGAACTCCGGGCTCAGCAAAGTCAGGTTTATCTGCGGGAGGTGTATCATCGGGGGAGCTGCTTCTCCCAGGAGACCAATCACCACAAACACTGCGTGTGATCACAGCAGATCCAAGCGTCAAGAAGCCTTCATCCGGATCGAACGCTGTGGCAGGAGAATCCGTGTTCCCTGAGAGCAGGATGGATTTGAATTCTAAAGCGGTTGGTGTCCGAGAGCGGTCATTAACAACCAGAGAGGGAGGACCACTAGCACCTTGCTGGAGTTCTGCAAAGAAACCCTCCTGATTAAAGGGCGCGACGTTCATTAGCCAAAGGCAGTGGGTCCGCGGATCACGGATCGCAGGAGAGCCATCTGGCTGGCAGAGGCCACAGCTGGGCGGGCGTGGGGAAAGCTGGCCCGGGTTATTTTAGGTGAGGGGGGTTGGCGCTTGGGGACCCAGAGAGACGGAGGGAATTTTATTTTGGTTGAGGAGCTTTATTTTGCTTTCTTGCTTGTGAGGATTCGTTCCCCCTTGGGTAATTTAAAGTTTGTAAAGAACCCTGGGACTCCTCTGGGAGAAAGCACCATTGCAAATAAAATAAAATAAAGAGGTCACCCTGCTTGTTTGGTGGAGAAGGGTGGCCAGTGCCATGCCTTCAGACTCAGATGTTAGGGAAGGTTTTTAAGGCATTGGGGGGAAGCTGTTTCCCATATGCCCTGCTCTTGTTTAGGGGCTTGTTATGTGTTTGTTTAGCCAGCATTTATTGTTCAAGGCACCGAGCTATGATTTTACATGTGTTAATTTATTGAATTCTCACAACAAACCAAAGCCATTCATTCATTCATTCTGAATCCACGTGGGCTTAATCCAAATAATCTTATAATGCCTAACCCCCCCCCCCCCACGAAATAAAGGGTTAGCCTAGCTGACTGCTCTGAGCCAGGCTTCTTAATCCCTCCCAGTGCCATTATCAGTATGTTGAACCTGATTCAGGAGTCAGGAGTGACCTCCCATGTTTGCTCTGTCAAGTCTGATTTCCTCTGCCTTCCTCCAAAAAACCTTTCATAATACTTGACCCTAGTCAATGGGAGGAGAGCAACATTCCATAATCAAACAATCTTGCTGTTATCTAGGAAAATGTGTTGAACTTCATGGACTCTACACACTGTCTTTTTTTTTTAAGATTTTATTTATTTATTTGAGAGAGAGAATGAGATAGAGAGAGAGAGAGAGCATGAGACAGGGGAGGGTCAGAGGGAGAAGCAGACTCCCTGCCGAGCAGGGAGCCCGATGTGGGACTCGATCCTGGGACTCCAGGATCATGACCTGAGCCGAAGGCAGTCACTTAACCAACTGAGCCACCCAGGCGCCCTCTATACACTGTCTTTTATTTCGGCTTTGAGTAGTATTTTCCCCAGTCTACCTGCTCCAGGGACACAGCCTCAGTTCTGGACTCTCAGGCGACACCGAACAGTCATTCACTTTAAAAGGAAGAAAAGAAAACTATGCCCCTTGTTGGGAAAAGGTATCCAACATGGGAAATGAAGCAGAGGAGGGATGTCCTTCAATGTCGGAACACTAATAGGTCACTCGCTCTCCAGGGGATGTGCCTCCTCCGGGAGATTCTCTAGGGGATGTGCCTTAGCTTGCTTGATCCATTACTGATTACTGACTGGGGCCCACATTTTGATGTTGGGTGTTAACTTGTAGATTTCAAAAATATTTTTCCTTGTATTTTAAAAGTATTTCAAAATCATAGGAAAGTTGCAAGAATGCTACAGAGAATTTTCTTTCCTAATTTACTTGTGAATAAATTGCTGACATATTATATGATACCCCATCACCCTAAAATACTTTAGTGTCTATTTCCTACAAACCAAGACACTCTCTGTCATAATCCAAATACAACCATCAAAATGAGGAAATTAACACTGACCCATACTACCCTTGAATCCTCAAAGGCCATTCAAATCACTCCAGTTGTCTCAATAATGTCCTTTCTAGCAAAAGGACCCTGTCCAGGATTACTCATCGAACTCAATTGTCATATCTCTTTAGTTTCCTTTGATCAGTAACAGTTCCTGTCTTTCAGGAAGATTATGGGCCAGTTATTTTGTAGAATGTCCCTCAGTGTTTTTGAGATGAATCCTTATTATTAGACTCAGGCTATGTATCTCTGACAGAAACATCACAGAAGTAATTCTGGGTTCTTCCTGCTGCCTCTGGCCAAGTGGTACATGACTTTAATTTACCCCAATACTCCTGATTTCAACATAAATCAGATGATTAAGATGATGTGTTCCATGTGTCTCCCCTGGAAAGTTACTTTTTCCCCTTTTGTAATTAATAAGATATATTGTAGGGAGGTACTCTGTGACTATGCAAATATCCCATTCCCCATCAAACTTTCACTCACTGTTTTTAACACCCATCGATGTTTCTTCGTTAGATTAATAATTACTAGGATGGTTGCCAGTTGATGATTTTCTGATTTCATCATCCCTTCTGTATTTGTTAGTTGGAATTCTACTTTAAGGGAAAGCTTTTACTTTTTCCATTGATTTATTCATCTTTTTATATAGATCAGTAAGAACTTGTGGGTTCCTGGGGTACCTGGGTGGCTCAGTCGGTTAAGCGTCTGACTCTTGATTTCGGCTCAGGTCATGATCTCAGGGTCCTGGGATCGAGACCCATGTGGGGCTCTGAGCTCATTGGGGAGTCTGCCTGGGATTCTCTCTCCCCCTCTGCCCCTCCCCTCCTCTGTCTCTCCAAAATAAATAAATAAAGCTTAAAAAAAAAAAAAGAACTTGTGGGTTCTTATTTTGTTTAACAGGTTATGATAAACTACTATTCTTATTTACTGTTAGGCCCGAATTTTCCCAGGTTGAGCCAGGAGGAACTCTTCACACTGGTTCCTGGGTTCTCTTGACATGTTCCCATCACCCTTGGGCCCTTCTTTACTTTCTGGCACACCATGCATGTGACCTGCCCCAGCCTTGGAATCAGCCATTTCCCCAAGGAGCGAGGGTTCCTTGTAGTTAGGATTTTAGGAGCCAAGATCCGAGCACTAAATGTCTTGTCTTTTACTGAGTAGCCCTCTCAGTGGACAGAGCTAGGATATATTTATATGTGTTTAGGCTGACTTCACACCGATAGCCCCAAATGCCGCCCACCATCAAAGGGCTTCTTCTCGGTTTCTCTTTCCACACACGTAACGCCCTTCTCCCACAGTGAGAAATCTGATTCCCGTATTGGCCTCCATATACATGGTGTCTGTAGTCCAGAAACATAGTTGACTATGTATGACGTCATCAGAGACATCTTCAATCTGGAAAATAAACGACCGTAAGAGTATTTTCTACACTTTCAGACTTTATGGACATGCTGTATTTTTTTATCAGTCCTGTGTGGAGACAATCTCCCATTGCTACTTCTGCTGCGCCCCCTCCCAACCTGTAGAGAAGCTGACACCCTCCCTCAGGCTCAGCTCCATCTCCCACTCCCATGGAGTGTCATGGTGCTAAGATGAACCCCTTGCTGCCATCCCTCTGACTCCTTATTGGGCTAAAAAGAGTGTCTGAATCCTCCCTCTTCACCAGGAATTGAATGACCAAAGGTTTCTGCTGTTATCAGAGTCTTAACAAGTACTGGACTCTCTCAAAAAAGTGAGGGAGCAGATGGGTTGTCTAGCCACACACACCCTGTGGTCCTCTTGGTCCTAACTCTTAGTTGAGTTGCTGGGCTGATTTCCACCGTGGACCTTTGTTTCTGCTGCTAGAGCACATTCCCCAGCCTTCTGATGAGCTTCAGCCCATCCTTCCCACAGAGCCTGCCCTGGGTCCCGCGGCCACTCACAGGCATTCCCTCTGGTCCCCTGCTCCCATCCTCTAGATCCGACCCAGCCCTTTATCGCGTGCGGCTCCTCATTGTTCTCTGCATCAAACGTGTTAGTATAGCAGCCTCGGTAAATGCTTCACTGTATCCTAAGGACGGGACTGCTGTACAGCATCCGATCAAACGTTTGCTCCTCCATGCCCACTAGAAGGGCCATCAAAAAACAAAACAAAATATAGCAAGCCCGAGCGAGGATGTGGAAAAGTGGGAATCCCGGTGCCCTGTGGGACGGAATGTAAAAATGGTGCCGCTGCTGTGGAAAAGTTGGCAGTTTCTTAAAAAAAATCAGAATTAAGAGTTTCCGGGCGCCTGGGTGGCTCAGTCGGTTGAGCGACTGCCTTCGGCTCAGGTCGTGATCCTGGAGTCCCGGGATCGAGTCCCGCATCGGGCTCCCTGCTCGGCGGGGAGTCTGCTTCTCCCTCTGATCCTCCCCCCTCTCATGCTCTCTCTTTCTCTCTCAAATAAATAAATAAAATCTTTAACAAAAAAATAAGAGTTTCCATATGATCCAGCAATTCCAATTCTGTGTGTATCCCCCAAAGAATTGAAAGCAGGGCTCCGAAGAGATATTTGTACACCCATGTTCATAACAGCATTATTTATGGTAGCCAAATGGTGGAAGCAACCCAAGTATCAATCCATGGGTGAATGGATAAACAAGAAATTTATATTATATTATATTATATTATATTATATTATATTATATTATTCAGCCTTTAAAAAGAAGGGAATCCTGACACATGCTACAAGATGGATGAACCTTAAGGACATGATGTGAAGTGAAATAAGCCAGACACAAAATACTGCATGATTCCTCTTATAGGAGGCACCTAGACTAATCAGATCTAATCAGATTCATAAAGACAGAAAGTAAAATGGTGGTAGCCAGGGGCTGCAGGGGAAGGAGAATGGGGAGTTAGTGTTTAATGGAGACAGAGTTTCCATTTTGGAAGACGCACAGAGCTCTGTGGATGGATGGTGGTGATGCTCACACCGTAGTGTGAATGCACTCCATGTTAATGAGTTGTACCCTTAAAAATGGTCAAGATGGTAAATGTTATGTTATGTGTATTTTACCACAATTAAAAAAAAAACTTATCTCCTCACTCCTAAGGTGGTTGTGAAATTGAATGAAGTAATATACATAAAGCAGCGAGTATGAGTTTCGGTACGTGGTAAGTGCTTAGTAAGTGATAATTATCATTATGGTTTTACAAGGTGCTCAGGAAATGTTGGATGAATTGATTAATTCATTAAGAGTTGTTTTTTTGTTTTCGTTTTTGTTTTTTTGTTTTTTTTGTCCTCCAAGAAAAGTTTTCTGAGTTTTGTGAGTGGGGAATGGAGTAGAAGAATGGGTCTGTTGGAAGAGTTCGGGCCGGATTTTTATGTTGAGGTAAACGGGTGTGACGGAGCATGTAAGTGACCACACTGCAGGGGTCCCTCCCATTGCCTGTAAACTCCGTCCATGAGAGTCATTTCTCTGGCAAAAGCATCATCTCCAGAAGGCCCCTCTGCACAAGTACATATGTCAACCCAGAGGGAGACCCCATTAGCACCCTAATCCCCATTAGCAAGACGTATGGCTGGATTATTTTGCTGTCACCTGGCTGGAAGCAGGATCCTGCAGAGAAGGACACCAGTTAGGCATGTTGTGATGTGACCGAGGAGCTGGTGGGGGAGGGTTGGGAAGCCAGGAGAACAGCGTGTGGTCCAGGGCAAAGCCCAGAGGAGGCTGCAGTCAGCGCCAAGTCTGAAGGAGAAGCCACGTTAGATCTGCCCTTCTCTCTTGACCCCTGGCTCTAAGGCAGGTCAGCTCCACCCGGCCGTCAGTATGCACTCTTCTGTTGCAACAACTTTGCGAGGCTGGTATCATTAGCTCCATTTTATAGATGGGAGACTGAAGCTCAAGGCAGTTCTGTGGCTTTTAGTGAACATGGAGCAGCTAACCAGGACTCAAATTGGGCTCTCCTAATTCCCCCATTTGGCATTCTTAGCACAGCTAATGTCTGCACACTACTAACAAGAGCTAACCTTTAGCACTATTGTAAGCATTATTATTATTATTATTATTATTATTATTATTATTATTGCTATTTCTACTACTGCCACCATGATGTGCCGGGCACCTTTGGAAGCAGTTTTCATATGCAAGCTCATATAACCTCCATCCCAACAATACTGTGTCGGTACAACTTTTATCTTCATTTTGCAGATGAAGAAAGAGATGTGAATAGGAATTTGCCCCAACCAGACAGCCTGCAAGGGTTCGACCAAGCTCCTGGCAATCTAGAGGAGACACCACACAAGGACATTTTCCACGGAAAAGTCCTTTCTCTGGCAGCCCCTAGCAGCTGCTCCAGGGGGTACCTGGAGGCCTAACTCAGCATTGCCCACTCCTCCAAAGCATAGATTCTGGTCGGCAGCGCCCACCAAGACCTCCCCAAGGGTTTCTGGCGGACTTCCCTCCTGGGATGGGGTGGGTCTCTTTACCGCATTGGTTCTTGGGGACACTTGGGTCTAATTAAATTGTAATTTTCTCCATTGAAATGCAGGCTAGCAAAAAACCACATAGGTCTCCTGGAAAGTTTTATGAAAAGAGAGTGCTATTTATTTGGTGGATTTTAAAAGTTGTTTTTTTTTTTTAAGATTTGATTTATTTATTTGATAGAGACAGAGCACAAGTAGGCAGAGTGGCAGGCAGAGGGAGAGGGAGAAGCAGACCCCCCGCTGAGCAGGGAGCCCCACACGGGGCTCGATGCCAGGACCCCAAGATCATGACCTGAGCCGAAGGCAGACCCTTAACCAACTGGGCCACACAGGCGCCCCCGATTTTAAAAGTTCTAACCTGATCAGTATTTTATTTTGTACCTTCCTCTCATTTTAATATTATTTATAGCTGACATATATACTTACATAATATTTATATATTAAAATATTACTAGTATAATATTTTAGAGGGTTTCATTCTGTTTTGTTTTACCTTAGTTTGTAACAACTGAAGTATAGAGTAAACCTTCTCCAAAGTTATCATTATAGGTTGTTACAGAAAGTCTTATCCACCCTTCAACCACCCGGAAAAAAATTTTTTTTAATGTTTAGATATACAATGTCTATGTATGTTGTACACTAAACAAAATTAAAAATTTTAAATATTTAAGTGAAGCATGAGAATTTTACCAATCTTGGGGGCAACAGGGGCATCTGGTAGTCCCGGTTTTATAGAACTGCGAATTCCTGGCCCCCTCGGGAAGACATTTAGCTCCTGGGGTGGGAATTTGGTTAACTGTGAGAAGGGCCGACTCAGCACCCTAGCCCACTGGGTTGCATTGGAATTACCAGAATGGTACACTCTCCTTCACACTTGGCTCTTTATGCCCACAAACCATCCTGCCAGCGGGAAGGAATCACCACCATTTACTACCTGTGTGTGTGTGTATGTGTGTGTACACATAAATAAGACTCTCCCCTTCCAAAGGAAAAGAACTTGAATGTTCATGTGAATTTAATTAAAGCCTTTCCTGGAGCGAAGATAGAGCCAGGTGAGAGTGGATGCTGGCTGAGGCAGGTGCAGGAGGGCCCCACAGGGTCCAGGAGCAGAGCCCGGACAGAAGCAGCCGAGTACCACGGCCGTTGCTTCTCAGCTCCTGCCCACGCTGGATGGATTTCCACGTGAGGGGTGCAGGCGAGGGGTTGTGTCAATCCATGACGACAAAATGACCCATCGAGAATGGTTTGCTGACCTAAAAAAAAGACCCAGCGGGAAAGGCACATCGTCTTAAAAATTAGGAATGCTGTGTCTTACGTGGTTAGCTGCTTTTCAAACAGGTTGATATTATCTATCGATAACAGAAGCCATTTCTGACAATGGGCTGAGAAGTATGAACTTGGCCCATGTTGATCTGCCACGGGAGCCACGGGAGACATTGTGCTTAATTGCTGGGCAGTGGCATGATTCTGACACGTACAATCCCTGGTTCAACATCGCCGCTAGCCATGGTTTTCGCCATGCACACGGCTCACAACTTCTTGCTGTGAGACACGGGTCTAAACAACACAAAAGCCTTCACTGAGCCTCACTCCGTCTGCCACCTCATTACCGTGTGGTAGCTTGTTTCGTGCAAACAATTGCTGGTTTCTAGCATAACAAGGGGACCCACCGAGTCTGTACCAAACATATTCCTCAGAGACTGAGAAATCTGCACCCGGGAAAGAGGAGATTCTTATTAAGCCCGGGAAATAGGCTGACATGGAAATGTGCGTCCCTTCCACACGTGCCTAATTGCCCATAAATGTCATTAAGTTGAAAAATGTTTTCCACCAAATTAACTTTGACTCATGTTGTCTAATTAGCAGCAGAAGCTGGAAGGTAACAATTGATCAGTCATGTTTAAGAAAACGTGTTTCGCGGGTGACTTTTGGCTAGCGGCGATGTTGAACCAGGGATTGTACGTGTCAGAATCATGCCACTGCCCAGCAATTAAGCACAATGTCTCTGTTTTGGTGCCAAGAATTTCACAACGGCCTCGCAGATGTTGTTTAAAAACTGTGGTGAGCGTGGTCTTCCCCGGAATTGATTGCGCACCTAAACGAGAGAGGTTTGGGGTGGAAGGAAAGATGACATCCGTGATGAAACCAAATTTCTTGGGCAGAAAATTGGGGGGCAGGGGCATTTAAAAGGATGGATTCCACTTTCAGTCTTTCTCAAAACTTAAGGAGAAAACTCCCCTTGGTGATTAAACAAGGAGCGTACACATAGTGCTTTTACCACTTGTGAAGCCCTTTGCCACACAGCCCAGCCTCCTGGCAGCCCCGAGACAGGTGTTCTGGCTGTCCCCATGGTGTAACGGGGAAACTGAGACCCAGAGAGGTGATACTTTTCTGGACTTGTGCAGCTGGTGAGCATGGGGAAGGGATTGGAACCCAGCTCTTGTGCTCTAGAGCTAAAACCTTGACTCCCTGCACCCTAAGTCCATGCATGGGTTTGCTAGGGATGCAGTAACAAAGTACCATAAAGTAAGTACCTTACACAACAATTGTTCTCTCTAAAATCTCTCTCTCTCAAAAAAAAAAAAAAAAAATCACATTCTGAGGGCCTGGGAGATAGGACTTCAACATATTAACTTGGGAGCACACAATCTGACCTGTAACAAGCTCATAGGTCTTCAGCAGGCGTGCTTACACTTGGCTGCACGAACTTAGCTGGGGAGAAATGACATCTTCATTTGCACTAACCCTTAACTGAAATTTTGAATTTGATTACAAATGTAGGGCACAAACCATAGGCATTTCTGCCACCAATCAAAATTGCTGATGGATTCAAGTCATGTTGTGGTTGTTGGAAATCTCTCAACATCCTGTTTACATGTCCCTATTTCAAAATCACAAGCATATGAGACTTGCCACTGGATCTCATTTAATGTGTGTTTTTAAAGAAATACATAATTATATATCATAGATGTGGCTTTTCAAAATATTTCAGCCCTGTATTTCAATAGACTTGGCTTCCTTTGTCATCCTGAGTATTTTTATTTCATGCATTTGGAAACATGATTCTGAGGAGTGGCCCAGAAGCTTCATCAGGCCACTCCAAAAAGGGGAAGCACCGGGCCCTGTAGCTACCGAATTTAATGAGGGGAGAGGGCTGTGAGTGCCCTTGCCTGCCCTTGTCATGGGGGCCACAGAGACATGGTCCCTGGCTGCCCTCTGGGGTGCCTTAGAGGAGACAACAGAGCAGTCTTTACTCATGAGCCAGACATCCCACACTGACCTGGATGTGGCCTCCATGCTCTGGGATCTGAGGAGTGCCCTAAAGTGGAAGGAGCAGACAGCTGAGCTTTCTCCTTTCCCCACCACTCCCCAGTTCTTCCTGCACAAACCTCCCTACTAACACCGTGTATCCATGTCCACTCCCCCCTCCGACCCCGAAGTTAGTCCAAGCAAGAGCAAGTGCGGAAACCACCCAACGGTCCATGCTGATGTGGGCAGACACAGAGCCTGCCCCTCAATGCTGGGGAAACGCACACCCTCCCCAGAAAGCTGTGGGGGGGGGCACCGGACCACATGCAAGGCGCTGGACATCACACCCCTAAGCACCCACAGGCATCCCTAAAACCATATGTGTCCCCCAGGTTCCTAGCCTTCTAGCATATAAGTTCTGTAATGAAGTGCATTCATCCTGGTCTTTGGAAAGCTTTGAAAAATTTGGGAATCCACAGCTTAATGGTGACAGGAAAACTTGGGGGTGCCTGTGAGTGAAGGAAGAGGGTGAGGAGGGAGGGAGTAGAAACAGGATCGTAACGGCCATTGAAAACACATACTTACAACCCTTAGAGAGTTGCTATAATAGTTATGGGGTGTTTTTTGTGGGTTTGTTTTTTTTTACTTGGGATAGGGGCAGAAGTTGCTAAAATGCACCTAAATTAATGGCTTTAAAATAGGAAGCATTATTCTTTTTTTTAAGATGTATTTATTTATTTATTTGAGAGAGAGAACATGAGAGAGAGAGCACGGAGTCCCCGAAGCTAAGGAAACAGACACTGGCAGAGAGGAGAGGCTCATGGGACATTGGTCATCCTTAGTCAGCCACTGTGTGTGCTATGGTGACAAGAGCTTTGCGCGCACGGGGTCCATGTGTCTCTGAAGTAAGTTCTAGGCCCCTCACTTACTAGATGAGAAAGCCGGGTTCAAAGAGATGAAGTGACTTGGCCAAGTTAACTCAATTGATACGTGTCAGAAGCAAGCAGCACGTGAGTTCTCTGTGTCGCTAACCCACATGCTCTTTAGCAGGCTCAGTAGGAGGGTGAACCCCAGAGGAAGGGACATTTCCCCAACCAGATTGGAAATCCTCTGAGGGCCTGAATTACCTCTTAGACTCCTCTTTACTCCCGAAGCCTGTCATGGTGCCTGGCGCATAGCAGGTACTCGATTAATGTTTGTTGACTGACTGATGGACTGAAGGATCGATTAATGTTTGTTGATTGACTGATGGACTGAAGGAACGAATTTTGGTTTCCTAAGGGCATAGCTTGAGAAGCCTTATTTAAAAGTGTTCCATATCCCACACCTTTGAAAGATGTTTTGCAGCTGCGGGGACAAGAGGAAACCTCCTCTGGAATTTGGGGGTGACATAGGCCCCAAGAGACCAAGAACAAGAGCAAAGTGGTCACAGAGCCATAAACAACAGCCCGGGATTATTTTCACTTACTTGTTGAATTTATTTACACCAATCTCTTTCCAAAGAGGACTTTGAGATGACCTCCTGCTGTAGCTGGAGCAGTATAAAAGAGCAGGAGACAGAATCCACCAGAAGTGCAAGGGCGGGAGATTTGTTTGGCGAGGGGCCCAGGTTCTGCGTGCAGTTCTTGACTCCAAAGAGCACTTGGAAGCTGGGTCTACACCAAGGGAGAAATCAGGATGGCAATGTCAAGAGGGGACGAGAGAAAACACTGGAAGGGCTGGGAAAGGAGCACAAGAGGCAGCAGCTACAGAGGCTGAAACTTGGGGGGGGGGTGCGGGGGGACCCCGGCAGGTAGTTACCTGAGACTGACATGTGGCCAGTGCAGACAGGAGCAGTTCAGAGGGCACCTTCCAGGAAGGGAGGTGGCTACACAGTGCTGGACTTTTCCCTACACAGCAGGGTCTTTCACGATGGAGTATCTGAGTGTCACCATGGGAGATCCTCCTCCCAAATTCCAGGTTCACAAATGGACAGGACATTGATGTTCTCAGAACAAAAACCCGTGGAACTATGGAGTCCTTCTGGCCAATTCCTTTCCCCTTTTATTTGGGGAAATGCAATCGAATAGGGGGGTTTGGCATTTAGGTTGCAAGTTGTTGCTGTGTTTCAGTTGGCTGTGTGACTCTTTGGGGGCCAGCAACGTGTGTTCTGAGGCTCTTCCGCAGGAGGCTCAACGCACGATGGTTAAGAGCTTGAGCTTCAAGTCAGACAGTCCTCAGCTCTAAACCTCACAAGGCCCATCCGTAAAATGGCATTAACTCAGGCATAACACATGCAGCACTAAGAATGCCCAGCACACAGTCATACCCGGTAAATGCTACTACCACTATCATGCTCATTCCTTAGAGCCCCTGGAATTATAGAAGTTGGAGGATAATTAATTGCTTGGAGGGTAAGATTCTCCTTTGCACTGGACTTGCCACTAGGGTGATGGGTCTTCACCAGTTAGGAAGCCACTGATCTCTTTTACGAATCTAATGAAAACTATGCACCTCCTCCACAAAATAGTGCTCACGTGTGCGTGCGTGCACATGCTTTTGCCTCCAACCTCAGGGAGTTCATGGCATCCCACCCCAGAACTCTTCCTTGGCTAGACCCCAAGTTGGGGTTACCCCATTAGGGAGCTGAGATATGGGTAGCCAGTTTGTCCGGGGGACACTACTTCAACACAAAATGACACTGCAAAGACCAAGCCCAAGCTCCCATAGGACATGAGAATACCTCCCTTTAGTCTGGGGCTCACAGTGGAGATGCGAAGGACTTTGTACATCGAGGTCACCAGGGAGGTAAGGAGAAAAGCATCCGTATGTGACTTCCAGCCTTTCATTTCATTCTACTCATATTTGGGGACAAGGACTTATTGATATTTTCTGGCTTATGGTGACATTTAAAATATCTCATTTGTTGACAATTTTCAGATAAATATACTGCAACAAGATGAATGAACATCCTCTTAAACCATGCCCTTAAGTTTGGGAAAGGGGTAAAGTATGAACATATGAGCAATTAGTGCCAATAGGAAGAAGGGAGGCTGACTTTTTCAGCACCTTGAGGCCATATCGATGACCCTGGAGAACTCTGATTACGTGAAGCAGCGCTGTGATCACGGTCTTCTCTCACTTGGAGAGTGTGATTCTGTAATCCTCCAATCCTCCGCCCCGAGGTCACACAGGCCCCAGCCGTAAACTTAACTGAGGGAGATCAACCCAAACGACATGGGATGCATATAGAGTGTAACTTTATAAACCAGTTGAAAGTCTGCCTATTGGTCACCTTTCTTTTTCTGGAGATTTTCCTGGAGAAGCAGTGAAGAAACTAAGGTCATAGATGTTCTGCCCTTGGTGAATTTGCAAACTATTGTGGACAAGTGAGTGTATCGGTTTGCTGCTGCTGTGTAGTGAACTAAGAACTCAGTGGCTTTGAACACCAGTCATTTATTATCACCTACGTGCCTGCCGGTCTCTGGGAAGGTTGGGGTTGGTGATCTGGGCTGGCTCGCCTGGGCGGCTGAGTCTCGGGCAGAAGCAGCTGGGGTGACTCTGTGTCCCAGGGCAGGTCTGGTGCTCAGCGGAAGCAGCTCTGCTCCATGTGTCCCTCTGTCCCTCAGCCTCCTTGAACCCACAGGCTGGCCACACAAGTTCTTCTTACTAGTGTTACCATTTTTACTATTGTTCTGCATGGGTTGTTTTTTGTTTGTTTGTTTGTTTACTGTTCATAAAAGCACAAGGGGGCAAACCCAATCTTGCAAGGGCTTTTCAAGGCCCTCGATTGCTTCAGGTCCACCAACATCCCATGGCCAAAGTTCCAAGGCCACCTCCATTGCCACACCTACCGCCAGGGGGGCTGGGTGACCGTGGAGGTGGGGGAAGGGCTAATATTTCTCAACAGCAGATTTCTGATCTAATCGACCACAGTGGGAGAGACGCGGAAGCTGAAGGGAAACAGGATGTTTAGCAGTGGTTCTCAACTTTGTCTGCACCTTGGAATCACCTACAGAAGTTTTAAAATTACTAATGTGTGGGTCCCACCTCAGAGACTCTGTTCTGGGGTGCTATCTTGGCGTCAGGGTGGCAAGATGCAATAAGTTTGAAAAGCACTCTCTTCAAGACTCCTCAGGCCCCTTCCTGAAGAATGGTGGTTCTCATCCATGGCTGCCCATGAGAATCACCTCCAGAGCTTTTCAAAACTACCAGAGCCAGAAACCCTCTGGCATGACATGAACATCCATTGATACTATGTGCCAGGCACTGTGCTGGGGACTGGGGACACCACAGGCAGCCAAAATGGACAGATTCTTCTCTCACAGGACTTAGTGCAGGAGAGGGACAATTAAGTAATCACATTAAAGAATGAGCCAAGGGCTCCCATGGAAAAGAACCCGGGGCTGTGAACAGCAACAACAGAGAAATCTACCCTGGGGGGCATCACAGAAGGCTGCCTTGAGGAGGAGTCCTGGGCATGGTCCTGGCTATAACTGAGCAAGCATAAGTAGGTACAAAATATGAGCTGTGTCAGCTTTTCATCCTACTCCTGTCCCAGAGTTGTATGAACTTTGTATGAACAAAGACATCCCTTGCAGAAAGATTCGGAGGGAGGTCGAGGCAACCCTGCAGAACCTAATAGGCTGAAAGACACAAACCTGACCTGCAGACCCGTCAGTCACCACGTGGTGAGAGGGAAGTGGACAACGCCTCCCTCGCTTCCCCTTCCCCAGGCAGCTGTCCTACCTAGGTGGACACTTGGAAGGGACCAAGTCCCCATCTAGAAGTGCTGGAGAGAATGGGGGACTGGGGTTGGTGAGGTCACAGGGACGTAGATTTGGATGGTGGGGGGTTGGGGGCTGGCAGATATTTGGGGCTGGGAGATTCCCCAGTGAGGTAGCCGGTTCAGCTCTTTGGGGACTGGGGTGGTGGTACGTGGAGTTGGCTTGCACCAGCACCAGTTGTGAGCATCTCTTCCCAACTCTGGACTTAGGGGCATTCGGTGAGAGGCTCAAAAAAAAAAAAAAAATCCATGGTAGGAGTATTTGCACCACAGAAATGAGTAAATGCTAAAAATCCGGGGTCTCTCTACTCCCACCCATGGAAAGGCAACATTAAACCTTCACTGCATACCTCTGGCTGAAAGGAAATTTTAGCTTGGGAGTCTTTGGTTATTGAGTTCTAGATCAATCAAGTTAGGGTTCAGAGGGCAAGAGAAGGGAGCAAACACAGAACCTAAGAGGTAGAGGAGAAAACAAACCTAAGGATAGCTTGGGCATTTGACAGGAAATTTCCATTGGCTCAGCTGTGCGAACCTGGGAATATGGACATAATGACATAGGGACACCTTCTGCAATGGGCACTCAAGAGGTAACTTTTCTAGTTTTCAGAGCATCATCTGTAAAATGATGGTAAACCCTGTCTTATTTCAGAGCCAGGCATTTTTTGAGTTCCCCTCCAGTGCTAAAACTTACGATTCTAATTAAATCCATCCATCCATGGAAAGTTAACTAATGTTACACGAGGAACCCCATAGGCCATACCACTGGTTCTGTCCACAAACATGGGTAACGAAAATTATCTGGATTTATTCATTCATCAAAGTCAAAGTTTAGGGGTGTTGGAATGCAGTGTCTCTTCTTAAGCTTTGCGTATCATACTAAGAAAATGTGTCAAAGGGGAGCCTGGGAGGGGGGCGCAGTCGGTTAAACGTCCGACTCAGGATGTGATCTCAGGGTTGTGAGATCGAGCCCCAAGTCGGACTCCATGCTGAGTGCAGAATCTGCTTGAGATTCTCTCTCTCCCTCTCCCTCTGCCTCTCAAAACGAGGCAAGGAATCCAGAAGGCAATTTCCCTATTCTGAAGATTCCTCCAAAGACGGCTCCTTTAATAGAAGGCTTTTTCTGGCCTTGAGGCCACACTTGACCTGCATTGACCAGAGCATGATGTCCCAGAAGCAGTTTCAACCAATGAAGACTTTGGGGTTGGAATAACTCTGGGGACTTCTTCTCTGCCCCCAAGAGGGTTCACTGGTCCCCCCACCTGCCCCTCTCTGCGGTAACTCACTGAATAAGGCATTTTTAATTGGCTTCCTTCTCTTTCCCCATCCCCAGTCCCCATTCTCCTGCAGCATTTCCCGGATCATCTCCCAAATAAACTGTTTGCCTCAAAGCTTTGTCTCCAAGTCAGCTTCTAGAGGAATCCGAATGAAAACATCGGGATTCTAAAAATGAGCTGTGAAGCTTTAAGCAAATTGCTGAGCCTTGTCTGCGGCTTGCTTTTCTCCTCCATAAATTGGGTACACGTAAGAATACCTGCCCAACCCCCGGCCCTCTCACAGGGATGATGCAAGGGCAGTACAAGATGGGAGAAGCATGGGGGGCCGAAGAGAAGTCAGAACAGACACAGCAGGACATGTCTCACGTTGCTTTGGAAGACATTCGATGTCGCTCAGAAGGAGAGCTTTCATTTCCTACAGAGCTTCTGGGAGAGCAAAGATTTATTTGACCGGAAGTGGTTTTAGAGCTGGGTCTTGCCCCAAAGAAAGAGAATGAGACAGAGGAAGAGAGGAGGAAAGGAGAAAGAAAATATAATGTCTACCATCTTCTTGCTTATAACCCAACAGCCACCCAGGAGATGTGGTGAGGACGTGAGGGCGTGACACTCAGGACCACGAATGCAAACCTATGCCACAGACTTTAAACAGGACCTTCAGTTGTCCAAGTCACAGAGCCGCAAACACATAAAGTTAAAACTGACTGGATGTATAGAGGTTGAAAAACTCCCCCCTTTTCAAAGGAGAATCCTCTTTTGAGACGTATGCCGTTACAACAACAAAACTAGAGAAAGAAGAAAAATGTTCGATTGAATACTATTTGGATCAGAAACGACAGTAGGAGGGAAATGTGCGATGGTCCCGGGTGGGTTCTTGGTTTACCCCATTGTCTCTGGGCTCTGCAGCCCGGCACATATGGTTCATAAAATTAGCCAAACACTGTCAGACAAGTGGACAAAGGGGCGGCCACATCCCCAATTCTGCTCCTGGGCCTGACTTCGAAGGAGTCATCCCCTTTTTAACACTACTTTTGTGCTGCAAGAGATGAAAAGAGGAGGGAAGAATTGCAAATAACCGGTTTCAAACACAGTTCTCACCCACCCTCCAGAATCTCGCTTTGTGATTAGGGAAGTGTGCACACACAAAGGCCCCTTTCGAGACTCCTGGGACACAAGCTGTGGCCCCAGGAAAACACAGTCCTTCACTCCTCAGCAGAACGATGAAAGCACAGCTGGAAAGAGATCCTGATTCATTCCGGGTGCCGGAAAAACCAGGGAGATTCGCACTCCAGAGCAATGGATTGTGCTCCTGTAAGCCTCAAAACTTTCTGGTGAGCCATTTAAGATAAGGGATCAGAGCAACCGAGGAACACAAGATTCTTCTAGCAATGCCACCCTGCTAACCCTTTGCATGCTCCAAGAGTTTTTTCTTCTTTTTTTTTTTTTAAATTCTTAAAAGCTCTCAGTAAGCCAGGCAAGTTTCAGTCCTGTATAAATTCAGATGATGCAGCCACACAAAGCCCCAGAAGATTTGCAAGGGACGCGGCACCTGGTCCTTAGCTACAGAATCCGATGTGACGCTCGCAGCATTATTATTACGGTGTCTGATTTGGAATTCAAATGCCACTCAAGACAATGGCCCTTTATTAAGTTCCTGACAGTCATTACCTTGCTCTCTGGCCAGCCACAGCTCATGCACCCCTTATCCTGGGAGATGGACTCATTCTTCACCCTTCCCCACTTAGGAGTTGAACTGACCCAGGGGCCACCCAGGGAGATGCAACGTACAAAACTGAACCCACCCTGCACCCCTGCACCCCTGCACCCCGCCACCCTGCATGCCACTGTCCCCGGCTGGCTGAGCCGCAAAACCAAAAGGGCTGTTTCTACGGCTGAGCCAGGTACCTGTTGACCAGCCACCCCGCACCCCCCCCCACCATCCAGTTCAAATCCTCTGTTGCTGTCACTGACACATGCCTCCTGGCTCATCTGGGTGGCCCAGCCTCATTAGGAAGGGATTTGGTGCCTGTTAGTTAATTGAGGCCCGTTCCCGCCACCTGCCACTCGTGGGCCTCATCTGCACACTAACAGCTCCTAATTGTCATCATACGGCGGGGTCCCTGCAACAACTTGAGAACAGATCCCGAGCAGCGCGTGCAGGCTCCGTGCTGGTCCCGGAACACTGTCACAATGTATCAAGGGGCCAGATGTGCGCAGAGGGAAAGCACCTTGCGCCAACAGCCGTGTGCAAGTTTGCTGTTTATTATACGCCCTGGGATAAGAAGTGCAGAGATGGTCTTCTCCAGGAGAGTTCGCTTAGGGCAAATAAAAACCCTCATCTGGACAGGCACAAACTCAGCTGAAAACAAATGGCTCAGGCACCCGATTGCACCTGATTGCACAGCAGTTAGAAATAGTGCTGCTCATCCGTGTGCACTTCGAGCCCATGCATTTGTTTGCTTTCTCCTACTCGGAGACCAAGAAACGTTTACGGTGTCAGAGCACTGTCCCATGTCCCGTTTTCAAAGAGTCTGAGTGGGAAAAAGCGCAGAGGGGAGTACCAATAGCTGACCCAGCCCCTTAGAAACGAAGAGAGAAGCAGGGAAGGAGATAGAGCAGGACCAGAGGGCGAGTGTGAAACACAGAGATGAAGAGAGAGACGGGGAAAAGCGTCCTCAAGCTGAAGAGCCTGACGGGACTTTGGAGTAGGTCTGGAGACATATGGAGACAAAGTCTAAGACAGAGGGCAGAGGACTGTATCTAAAGAGAGAAAATCGGGAAGAAGGGAAAGGGGGTAGGTTCTCTCATGACAGGAAATTCTAGGATTTGGGGGCCCAGGAATCCACACTTGTAAGGAATCAATCTGGGCTAAACAGAAATCAGACTACGGGCACACCTGGGTGGCTCAGTCGGTTAAGCGTCTGCCTTTGGCTCGGGTCATGACCCCAGGGTCCTGGGATCGAGCCCCGCATTGGGCTCCCTGCTCAGTGGGGAGCCTGCTTCTCCCTTTGCCTTTGTCTCTCTCTCTCTCTCTGGCAAATAAATGAATAAAATCTTAAAAAAAAAAAAAAGAAATCAGACTACAGTAAGAAATAGGAGTAAGTTTCGTTTGTTTGTTTGCTTGTTTGTTTTTCAACTATAAGCACGACCCCAGCACACGTCCCCGGGGTTCTGAGACGAGGCCCCTCAAGAATTCCCATCCCCAGG
Source organism: Phoca vitulina (assembly GCF_004348235.1). Classification (NCBI taxonomy): domain Eukaryota; kingdom Metazoa; phylum Chordata; class Mammalia; order Carnivora; family Phocidae; genus Phoca; species Phoca vitulina. The sequence continues at coordinate 271,168 of NW_022589798.1, forward strand.
GTGTTTGTCAGGGTCTCCTCATCCAGAACTGGGAAGTCGTTTTTGCCTAGAGGTTTCTAACACATGTCTGTCTTATTATTCTCTCCCGGCTGGATGAGGAAATAAGAAAAACCCAGAAGGAACACCACAAGGGACGTGACACTAAAGGGGAAAAGAAAAGGGGGGGGAGAACAGGAAAAGCAAAACACAAAAGCTTCCAGTATGGAATGGAAGGTTCGTGAGACACATGGCCTTCACCAACACAGACTCCACCAACGGATAAAAAATATTCCTCTGAGAGCCGGACTGCGGCAACGTCTCCTCATCCCCCATCTCTGGGCTTTCAGAAACAAATGAAAAGTAACCTAACCTGGTCGCCTTGTTTTTTAAATAAACCAAGTTATAGCAATAATTCTCTCCTTCCGGGGCGCCCGGGTGGCGCAGTCGGTGAAGCGTCAGACTCTTGATTTCGGCTCAGGTCATGGTCTCAGGGTCGTGAGATCAAACCCCATGTCGGGCTCTGCACTCAGCTCAGAGTTTGCTTGTCCCGCTCTGCTCTTCCCCCTACCCTCTCAAATAAATAAATAAATAATCTTACAAAAAAAAATAATAACAATTCTCTCCTTCCTAAGGAGAGAGAGGGAAACTGAGCAAACCCCAAAGAGGAAAAAGGTCTTAGAATTGTTAGCGGCAGAGGCCCCGCCTCCCCGCAGACAAACCTTGGGGTGAGGGCCGTCATATCCATTAAACACCCCAAAGGGCTGGAAGAGCAAAGTGACATTTTTGCCAGAACACAGAGTTTCTTACTCAGACATACTGATTCTTTTGGTTTCCTTCATGAATATATGGATTTTTTTTTTTTTTAGAAACTTGACACCACGGATTTTCTCCTTAAGTTTTGATAAAGAACACTTGCAGTCTTTCCCCAGGGGGCCTGCTTACACCTCACAGGCAAAGCCTGAAAATGTCCTTCTGCAGATTCTGCTCACATGTGCCTCGTCCACACTCCATTCTGCCCAAGAGGCCCTCTCTCTCTGCCCCGTCTTTCCCTGCCTGCCCCTGGCTTTGCCGCTCGCCCTCCAGCGTCCCTCTCTGGATGTCACTCACGGCTTGTCCCTGCCCGCTTCCTCCAGCCTGTGAACCCGGGGGGCCCAGTCGATGCTGCTTCCGAGAGCTGGCAGATTTCAGAGGAAAAAAAAACCGCCCCAGGAAGAAAGAATGGCAGTTTGACACCACACTGTCACAGGGAAAACGGGCCCTGCGCGTGACCCAGGCTTGGACACCGATGCCTCATGCCCAATCACAGCTGAGGCTGCATCTGCCACGGTTCACGGACCCGCCGCTCCATGCTGGGGGACCAGATGCCTCTGTTTATGCTCCCCTCCTCCCGGCCTTCTGCCGGACGGCCGCAAGACAGAGCCGCCAGCCGTCACCGGACTTCATCTGTCTCTGCAATCCTGTCTTTCCATATATATTCTTGCCTCCACCCCTTTCGGTCTCCCCACCCCCGCCCCCCAGATGACCAGAAGGGGTATCTCTCTCTTTTTCAAGTTTGACCCAGGAGAACAAAGCGGGAGGAAGGGCTCACCAGGAGGATGTGGCTTCCTGCCACAGGGCGGGACAGCGTGGAGTGTGCGGGGGTCCAGCTGGGAGGCCACCAGCACCCCACTCTGCCTCACCGCAACTTCCGGCTGTTTAGGACTATCACACTGAAGAGCCAGCACTGCATGCCGGCGCTCGGCCTTTTCAGCAAAACCAACCAGTCGGGCCACAAGTCAGAGGCTTCGAGAAATAGCCACAGATTTGAAGTCAGCAGCCAGCTGCCGTATCTTCAAAGGCCCTCAAGATGGGGTTGATTTTGCACTGTGACTAAGTCATCCCGGACACACGTGTCACCCCTTTCCTCTCACTCAGCCTAAGGCACGTGACTGCCACAGCGGAATGTCTGGACATCCCTTCCTGACTTGGTGAATTGAGCACACAGAGTTATCCGTCCCCAGGGCACAGAGCAAACCAGGCATCCGGGGACTGCCTCACGGGCTGCCCACCCTGCAGCCCCAGGGAGCCAGGCTGGAGCCCTGGAGTCTCCCACAGGGGACCCAGCCCACCACTCCCTGGCTCCTCCAAACACCACAGGCCCGGCAGAGAGGGAGACCAGGTGGGTTTGCACCGACAAGCACTCTGGTTTCCAAATGTGGTGGCTGTCCCTCACATGTCAATGGTTGTCCTTCTTGAGGAACACACATCCTCATCCTGGGTCCTGAAACTCCTCCCCTTGGTCATTGTTATGACTCTTGGAAGTGCCTGGGGTTTGTTTAGGTCCTCTGACTCCCCACCGCACCCCATACCCCTTCTACCATCCCCTGTCGCCCCCATCTGGACATTTCTCTTTCCAACATTGAACTTCAGAAAGAGTTTCTGCCTAGAAATTATATCACCCACAGTGGTAGGTTTTATGGCCTTTAGAGTTCAGCTACATCACGAGTTATACTAATTTTTCCTGGGGTGGCGTGCAACTCTAACAAATACGGATTTGTTCAACTAAATTGTAACATGATAGGGGCGCCTGGGTGGCTCCATCAGTGAAGCGTCTGCCTTCGGCTCAGGTCATGGTCCCAGGGTCCTGGGATGGAGCCCCACGTCAGGCTCCCTGCTCAGCCAGGAGTCTGCTTCTCCCCCTGCTCTGTCTTTCTCTCTCAAATAAATAAATAAAATCTTTTTAAAGTTTTTTTTTAAATTATATCATGATACAACCAAGCTTCAGGTACTCAACTAGGTAGTAGGCATACACAGGTAAGTGAATCAGAGCCTCTTCCCTCAAGAAATTCACAGGGGCACCAGAAAAATGTCACCAATTCATGGAAATGAAACATGATAGGAGTCATCTGTTGAAAGTGGGATTCTGAGAAGGGACAAGTAAGTTCTGCGGGGGGAGGGGGTCACTGGAGGAAGGCTTCACTGAGATTGTGACATTTGAACTGAACCCTGAAGAGTTCAAAGGAAAACGGGAGGTGGAGGGATGGAAGGGGACATTTACAAAGACAGAGAGTGTGTCGTTCTTTCCACTACCGAGCATGTACCACAAGCAAACATGGCGCCAGATGCTGGAGACCCAAAAGTGAGTAAGACTCTGTCTCTGCCTCAGTAAGCCTCTGACATTTGTAGAAAGTGGGCATAATGGTACTTCTGTTGAGAAATATGCTGCGAATGCCACATGGTGATTTAATAGGGCTTTGCAAAACAATTCAGGTATAACTGAGCAGTTGCCTAAATGTGAATGTCAAGTACAGACCTATACTTTGCCACATGTAGTCCTTCAAGATTCCTGAGCACTGGTATGCATGCCACAGAAAGCAAAAAAGATCCAGAGACAAAATGTATAATCCAAATATTCAAATAATACTTACCATGCATGGAGTACTTACAAAGCACCTAAGTGCTCAGCAAATTAAAGAGGTGTATGGATTGGTATATTTGAGTTCATACAAACCAATTTATAAGCATTTCATATGATGTTGTTTTCCAAACTAGACTATATCAGTAATAATGTATATATTATTTTTTAGCCCCAAAATCTTCCTTCAGACATGGGGAGTTTTTAAATGACCAATAACATTTTCAATGAACCACTTGAAGATGGATTGTACCCTGAGGATTACCTGGGACCAGCCTCAACCAGGAAACAAATCTACTTTTTCAGAGCAAGACAGGAAAACAAGGAAGCATCTTTTCACCTCGGAAAGATTGAGCTAATGTACAAAACCTAACTAAAAACAAGGGCAAGATAATTTATATTACATATAAACAGAAACAAGTGATGGTCATGAGGCTCTACTTTGAATTAATAAAAACAGATGCATGTATCTGGTGCATATAAAAGAATCTAAGAATTTTACAATTTTTGACTTTTTGATTTTATGTTTTTTGATTCAAGAAACCAATCCACTGGTATTGCGGGGGCCCCTACTCCATGGGAGCAATGAATTGAAGCTCCACAAGACATCACTCTGTGCCCAGGGACTGGCACAGAGTGGGTGGTCAGTAAATGTTTGTTGAATGAATGAATGCGATGCAATCCTACCTGCTCTGATGACTACAAAGATAAATAAGTCACATCTAATGCTTTGAATGGAGAAGATACGGAATAAGTAACGGTTAAATAAACAATCTGCCAATAAAGACTTTTTATCATGGAAAGGTCTATTTTTCTTATGTAGACTCAGCTTAAGAAAGTAAAAGGAGCTGTGGGGAAAGAAGAGAGGAAGGACACAGAAACAGAAGGGAACTTTCTTAAAGATCCCACTGACTCCAATTCTCCCTGCACTTCCAATGTATTCTTCTGAAACGTCACTTTGCAAATTTAATTTCAGCTTAAAATGTTTTAGCAAAAAATAGTCAATATATTTTGGCAAAATGTCATTTGTAGAGTTCAAATAAGTGCTCTGGAGATGTGATTTCACATGAAGGGGGCCCCACCACTGAGAGACCCTAACACGACACTTATCATTTTGAAAATAGTTTAGCATCTGAGTCTTAGCTCCCCACACATGCTTAGCTCAGAGTGACACAAACACTGAGTAATTAATCCCCATGACAACACAGGGAAGCCCTGAACAGCTCTGGGCAGCACACACCCCATGGGCATCACCACAGCTGTATTTTTAAGAATCTTCTTCTTTCTAGGACTTTCTCTGATCAGCACCTTCTCTCCCTCACTCCCTCCAAAGAAAACAAAACAAAATGAACAACCCAGGAAACGTGTCATGTGTCTGATTTCTGCTCCCTCTCTCTCTCTCTCATCAAAAGCAGAGGTGTTCATCTTGGGTGTTGATTACTGGACTCGCGGCCTGTGGTTCAGCACCAAGGACACCGCCCATGCATTAGGGAGCTGCTAGGACAGATGACTCTATGGTAAAATGAGAGCTTTGGTCTAAACACCACCAAGAAAACAGCCCACCAAGAAAAGTACTTGGCCCCAACATAATTCCAGCCTACTCTCACTGCAGTGACATTCAGGCAGGAAAAAAATTTGTGTGTCTTAAATGTAATCTATACTGAGCAAACAGCGAGTAAAATGTTTTCATTTATAGTATACCGTAAAAGGCACAGGTGTCAAGGTATATGGAATTTCAGAGGGTGGTCGGTACTCTTCATTTCACAAATGATGAGACAGAGCTTCATCAAGATAGTGGGACTTTCCTTGAGTCCAGGGACGAAGAACTGTTTTCTACTGACCTCTCCTTCTAAACTTTGCTCAAATATTAGAAAATCTGCCTGATGCTAAAAATTTTTCCATTTCCCTCCTAAGAAGCTTTCCCCTGTTGATAAATTTTTTTTAATAAGTATGCATTTGAAAGAATCTCTCTTTGGGGATTTATTATAAATTAACAACTTACAAAACTTTTCTATCCCCTTCTCCCAACCCCCACCCTTGCCTCAAGATCCGGAGTTTTCACTTTTGAGACCCTCCCTGTAGTGCTAAGCCCTCCTCACACACCATCACATTAACTCTCACGGCCACCCTATAATGCAGAATGTATTATTCTTATTTTTACAGGTGAGGAAAAAAAGACAAAAACAGCTAAGTAACTTGCCCAAGAGCACACAGTTAATAAATGGTAAAATAAGAATTCTCATCAGCTCTGCCTAGTCCAAACCCCTTCCATCTCCCCCATGACCCCCCAAAAGTTATTAACTGCACATGGATCCATGCCTAAAAGGGTCAGGGATGTATGAGGGAGAAAGAAAAGAACTATTTTTTAAAGTGTCTGCTATTAATGCCCATTTTATTTTAGAAGAGAACCAGTCTTCAGTTTTAAGAAATACTCTAATGAACCTCTTGGTTATGAAAGGTAAGGTCAAGGGCAGGGCTGGGAATGGGGAGGGAGAGACAAAGAGAACCCAACAGTTCTGCATAATATAAAAAAAGTGGGTGCTTTCAGTTTTCTCTGGATTGGCACAAATGATGGAAGTTTATTGAGAGGAATAATCTAAGAATAGTGGCAGTGGACGGGGAGCTCACTGGGAGCAACAATCCCAGGAATCCAGGAATGATAGCCAGCGAAAGAGTGAGCTTTTGGATGATGCCAGCCCACAGCATTCAAGCCACCCTATCACTGAGAGGATATAAGTGAAGAGCTTCAACAACAGTGATGATGGAAATCCAGCTTTAAGTTTTTCATTTGTCTGTGCTGGAATTATACTGTAGTATTCCCAAATCTTCAATAAAAATTCATTATACACTAAAAATTCATTAGCATCATGTTAGAGATGCCTTGAGAAGTAGAGGAAGGGGGCTGTGTCCATGCTTGGGGGGAGCCATGGAGATAAGGCAGTAGACAGAGTACCAGTGAGGGAATCCTCAGACATGATGGAGGGGAAAAAACCAGGGGCCAAGGCAGAGAAAGAGGTGATGGGCATTGACATGTAGGATGTAAGCTTGTCCCTCACTCCATCACATACACACACACCAGGAATCCTCAGAAACAATGAGAAGGGGACTGCATTTCTTTTTGAAAGAGAGTTCTTTTTAAACTACTTGTTCAGAAGAGTGAAGACTCCAGTAAACTTTGAATTAGTCAAATGTATTGGGTAGACTCCACCTCGTAGGAAGAAGCGCTCTGGTCTGGGGCAATTAACACAAGCAGGTAAATTTTGAAGGGATAAAATGAATTTACAAATTAAAATTAGGTTTAGCCTCCTGTAAGAAGCCTGGGGGGAAAAATGGCTTAGAGGAGATATCAGCTTCTTTCTGTCATGTGAGACTCCGGATTCAGACATCCAGTACTGATGTAGCTTCTCCCAATTTCCTACTCTGCCATTTTAGGGCATGGACATCATCTTCATGGTGGGAGAAAAAGGGAAGGTGGGATGCGGGGGCTAGTTACCTCTTAAGCAATGTCCTTAGAAGCTTCCATGTCACTCTTCCATTGACATCCTAACCAATGGGCCAGAAATTAGTCATATGACCACACTTATCAGCGAGAGAAGCTGGAAAATAGTCTTAATTCCAGCAATCAGGTGCCCTCTGGAAATCAGGAATTCTAAGAGGGGAGCAAGGTTTTTGGGCTTGGCAACTCAAAAGCACTGTCAGTGTGACCAGGAAAGTGTCTGTTAAGGTTCAAAGCAGGAGACATTGGGCAGAGTTACAGCTCAGCCCTCATCCTCCAAATCCCAACTTCTCATTCACCACAGCCAACCAAAACCAGCATTGAGCCAAGTTTCCCACACTCTGGGATTAAGGAAAGTTATTTGACAGGTGCCAGAATAGTTCAGCTGATCTATCTAGAATGGCCATTCTCAGCCTTGGCTTTATAAAACCCAAAACATCCCCAAAATTCCTTAGGCAGTATAGTAAAATTAATAAAACATTTTCAAAAGAAAAGTACATCCATGTTGCTTAAATTGAAATATACACATGCATCAACACACACATACACACTATATATATATATATATAATATATATATATATAATAGCCCTTTTTTAAAAATAGGGGGACACCAACCCAAATAACCAATAATGGGAGGTCACAGTTCCATGATGGTAGGAATCACAGCTCCAAGGGAAAGTCAAATTTGTTTTGGTCACCTACCCAAATGCCATAAGCCTTCCCAAATTAAATCTTTGCATTCAAAGTTTCTGGTGATTATTTTGCTTTTAATTTTTTGTGAATATTGACTTAGCCACGATCTTATTTTTTGCTGTAGCATTGAAAGAAACTTAAGGGAGGCAGAAGGCAGTCTTAGAAGAGCCGTATTTGCCAAAGCCACAGCTCTGCAAAAATGGTAAAATCAGGAAAAACCGAAGCCACCACCACTGAGCTGGCCAGGGCAGGATCAGTATTTCCAGACGCCCATGACTCAGGGCGGTGGTCATGGTAGCAGTGGTGGTGATAATAGTGATTTCCTTTTTGTTTCAAATACTCTTATGGCTGCAAAGCCCTTCTACCACTTTAAGGTTTTGCACCTCATATATTTTCATCAAAATCACTAATTTTTTTTATTCACCTCCATTACTATCCAGTTCACATAGACTCACTTAAAATTAGGTGGAATTCCCCAAGATGGTGTTACTCTTGCCAGAAACAGTATTGTTAACATGGCTGTGATTTCTGGGCCTCATCTGACAGGTTAACAAGAAATTGACAAAGGATAAGAATCATAAAGCTTAAAGATAATACCAGAAGAGTCATAAATACAAGATACTACCAGAACAGTCATAAAAACAGACCATCGAATGCTGGCTCAAAGGTATCCCAGTGTTGAATCAAATGGATAATAATCCAGAGGAACACGTTGATACTATCCCACATTTATGAGAAACACCGCGAGAAGTCTCAAGGTATTTAGGGACTACAAAGTAAAACCAGCCATCATTCTGGAAGCCAGGCATTTTCCCATGGCCCCCCTATTCCTTGGGGACATCTTAGCTCATCCTGGGGATTCAGTGACAATTTAGAAGACACATTTCCCAAATAGATCAGTTGTCATAGAGTGGAAAAATAGGGCTCATATTTTTCATTTATTTCCATGTATTTAATCTGAGCTTTCAGTATAAAAGAATAGGGTGAAGTACTTTCAAACAATTAAAGCAGTTCATGTTCCTTACATTTAAGCTTCTGTCCCACGAGTTCAAGACTAAAATAAGACTCCATCCACATCATTTCTTGAAGCCCACAGGACACACTTGTAGTCGCTCCAGCTCATTCAGACAGAATTGGAAGGAACTGCCGTGAATTTCACAGAAGTCACTGCTCTGTGACAAAGTTCATGGCTCCTCATACCACCTGCCTTCCATTCCCACCAGAAGCCATCATTCCTGATTAAAGCAAACACTGTCAATTCGGCCGCAGCCCGAGTAGCTCCAATCCCCCCTGAAAACATTGCCAAAACAGATTTCTGATTGGGTCACATTAGGTCACAGTATCCACGGGTGGACAAAATGTAGTAAAATTTTTATGGGCCACTAGAGACATATTGGATCGGCGTGGAACAAGCACTGTTCAAAAGAGCGCTGTTGGCTTCAGGTTCTTTCGCCAGCTCCTTGGCATATGGAAACTTCCCCAAGACTTCTCCAGCATCCTCTGCAGCCCGTTGCCTCCACCCCCCTCGCTCCTCTGTCAGTCCAGACGGTGAAGCTGATTTTCTTTCAGCTTCATGCCTCACACGGAACAAAAGAAATTTCAAAGTGGGTCTCTCTCTTTTGTTAACACCAGCAAGAGCTCTTTGAGGAAGAGTGGGTGGGTGCTGGGGGGGGCGGGCAGGGGGAGCAATGAGGCTGTAGCTTTTCCAGAAACTGTAATTTTTATCAAATGCCTGCCAGCCTCCACCAGTATGCATTAATTTTGAGAACTGATACCTAGGGGAAACCTGACCATTTTGCTCCCTGGTTTTCTGGAAGGTGTGGGTGGTCAGCAGGGTACCCAGTCCTCCCGCTGGGTCTCCCCCTTCGCAGGCAGACGTGGAGGGGAGTACTCTGGATGATGGAGGGTTGAACATCCTGCAAAAACATCTATACCTGATCTGTTGGTCCTGGAAGCCACTGAAGATGTCTGAGTGAGGGAGAAGACTGCTCTCAGGCTCACTCGAGCTTTTAAGTGTCATCAGCAAAATGGCTCCTGAAAACTGCAAACAGCTTCCCCACATCTATGGGGTCACCTGGTGGGGGCTTCAGTCATGGGAACCGGAAATTCTTTTTTTTTTATTGTGGTAAAAAACAAATAACATTAAATTTGCAATCTTAGCCATTTTTAAGTGTATGGTTCCGTAGTGTTATTGTTCACATGGAATGTTCACATGCAAACCAGAAATTCTTAATCTTACTTACTTACTTAATCTTATTACTCAGTTCTGTTATCTTGGACCTTCAGTCTCTTCCCTGAACTTCAGTCTTCTCACCAATAAAATGGGAAGAAGTGTTTCTTAGGCCCCCATCCATGCTCAAACAAGCAAAAAATTTTTAAGTGATATCTGAAGAAACACTATTTATGGCTTAGCCCTCAAAAATCATTTGACATATTTCCAGAAGGGAGATTTTCCAGCTCCTCATTTTCAAAATGAAAGGCTCTGGCTCCTTGAGAATAGTCCAAGGAAAGGCAGCTTCACTGACAGATTGATTGACAGACGAACTTCCTATTTTTAAAACAGTATTTTGATTCATGGTGTGGCATATTTTATATATTTAAAACTTCCAAGATGGCTGCAAGAGTATCTCCCATCCCACAGGATCTTCTGTTATTCCTCTACAGTCTGTGACTTTGATGGTCTTTGCATCAAGAGGCGGGGGTCTGTGCTCACCTTCTTTGAATCCAAACAGGCTTGTAACTCTCTTGTAAGCAACAGAATGTGACAGAAGGCTGAGTCATAAAAGGTATGCACCTTCCACTCTGTCCACTGGGCCTGAGCCGCCATGCTGTGAAAAGACCCATGAGGTGGCCATCTTGTAAGGAAGCCCAAACGATCTCACACAGAAAAAGCTCCTGGAGAAGCATGTGAAAACACATGCTCACAGAGACAGAAAGAAGTGTAGATGCTGCTCCCAACTGTTCCAGATGCCTGATGTTCCAGCTCTAACCACTATCTGACGACAAGTACATGAGTGACTCTAAGACAAAACCACCCAGCTGAACCTTTCTTGAATTCATGACCCACAGAAACTGAGAGAAAATAAAATGATGGTTGTTGAAACCACTTGGTTTGGTTGGGGTGATTTGCTGCTCAGCAATGATAACCATAGGTGGCAAGACAACAGGTTGGTATCAGGACCAGAGAGGTTTAGTAACTAAGGCTCAAGTGATAGTTCCTGGCTGTCTTCCCCAAATAACCACTAGCACAATGGCACACCCTCCACCCAGCCTAGCGTGTGGGCCTCCTCCTTCAAAGCCACTGGAACTGACTCCCCTGCTCCTCAAGAACTGGCAACTTACACCATCTTCCCCTGCCTACCTCTACCCCAAAGCTTAGAGTGATGGATTATACACACGCCCCAGTGTATATAACAATCACCTGCAATACCTCTAGCCACTCCCTGCCTCTACTCAGACTCTGATACAGTGGGTTTAGATGGAAGCCAGGTACATCTGATTGCAGGTGGAGAAATCCATCCCAAGAAGATCAGGAAGAAGGATGGGATGTAGAACTTTTGCTTGAATCCAATCTTCAAGTGCTTGGCAGCTCCCTTCTCCCTCACAACAGGGATCTTTTTCTGGATTAATTCTGAATGCATAAGCGTTAGGTCCCCCAGGAAAATGTTTTCTCTGAAAAGTTCTTCTTGGATAGAGACCGCTGTCTGGGGCTAAGTGGGCAGAGAGAGGCATGAAAACCCAGAGCTGAGAGCATCCAACGGCTCTCCCAGGACATCTGGGACATCTCTGGCTGAGAGCTAGGGAAATGGGGTCACCAACTGCTCTGCTGGTCTGCTCTATATGGACCCCTCCCCTTCCTGACACTCATACGTGTCACCTGACCCACTGGTCATTGTGCAGTGAGAGACTTTTGTGTCTTTCCAGCAGAATGGTGCCTAGCAACACTTACCTTTGCTCATTTTATGACCGACACTTTCTCCTTTCTGTGGTGCCATATTCAGCCCCAAACCAGAAGGAAGCTCACATTCCCAGAAGGCCTCACTTCTCAGGTTTTGATGTTACCTCCAATTGAGGCTAACCACTCTCACATTGTGTTTTTGACATGACGAATTACCAGCTGTTCAATGTAAACGTTTAAAATGTCCCATGCTTTGACGTAACCCTGTTTGGCATCCTTTCTCCGCACCCCCCTTTATATGTTAGGAGCTTCAGAAAATAAAAGGAGCCTCACTCAAGCTCTGATTCTAAGATACTCCATTCATAATTGCCTATCTGCTTTCCTCATACAGATTATCCCTTTTCCTTCAGGTTTTTGGATCCTGGCTCCACCATCAAACTTAAGCTTGCTGAAGATGAAGCCCTGCACCCCCTTTTTTTTCTGTATCGCCCTGCAAACTGTCACGTTCACAGTGCCCATGGAGCTGCTGATGTATGACGCACACCACAAGGTGGTCTCATTTCTTAACTAGCTGGGCAGCCTCTCTGAGCCTCAGTGTCCTCACCTAGGAATCGGGTGATAATGTGGCCTACCAGAAGGGTTGTGGGGCCCCTTAAGCATGATTCTATGGGCAATATACCTAAAACAATGCCTGACTCATAGAAGATGTTCGTTCAGTGAATCGTAGTTATGGCTTGAATGGTGTCCCTCTGAAAAGAAATGTTGAAATCCCAACCTTGGCCTCCGTGAATGTGATCTTATTTGGCAATAGGATCGTTGCAGATGTCATCAAGGTAAGATGAGGTCCTACTGGAGTAGCAGCGTGGGCCCTAAATCTAATGGCAGGTGTCCTTATAAGGAAAAGGCAAGTTGGAGACACAGACCAGAGAGGGAAGAAGGCCACATGACCATAAAAGCAGAGATTGGAAAGATAAAACTACAAGCCTGGGGATCCTAAGGACTTCTGGCCACCATCAGAAGCCAGAAGACACAAGGAAAGATCCTCCCCTAGACACTTTGGAGGGAGCACGGCCCTGCCAACACCTTGATTTTGGACTTTTAGCCTCCTAGAATGTGAGACCATGACTTTCTGTCATTTTAAGCCACTCAGTTGGTGCTACTTTGTGATGGCAAAACTAATACACACTTTGGTATTGGGGAGGAGGGTGTGTTTTTGAAAAGGAGGTGAGGAGCCTGCTTGAGAAGCGCCTGGGTGATGAGGGCAGTGTTCATGCAAAGCAATGCACAGGGGAGGTCCAATCTCCTCCTTGACCTGGGAGGCGAGGACACCCGTTTCTCCATCCTGGCCCTTCCTCCCAGCACGTCCCAGCAGCCTGATGGCCCACGGGACCAAAGACTATGAGAAATGCGGGCAAACTAAAGTTTGTAGCAATGCTGATTTAATTTAGAATTTAGCCCCAAAAGGTATTTCGGGGACACCTGCTGTATGCAAGACACAGCGTTAGTGGTAGTGATTTAAAGGCAAACAGACGGGGCTCCTCCCCCGGAGGAAGTCAGAGAAACAGAGCCTTGTTCTGAGGAGGGGATGAGCAGAGCGCTCTCTCCAGCACGTTATGTCCAAGTCTCAAAGAACTTAGGTAAGATCAGCCAGGCCAGAGAAGGCAGCAGCATCCAGGCCGGCATACGAGCGAAAGCACCGAGGCATGAACCAGTGCAGCAGGTGCAGAAACACGAAAAGCAGCTGGGCGTTAGCAGACCAGTAAAGAGGAGGAAGAGAACAGGCGGGGCTGGAGAGGCCAGTGGGGGCTACGGAGCTTAGAATTCCGTCTCCGGGCATCGGGATGCTTCTCAAGGACTTAAAGCCGAGCAGCCGCAAAGACAGATCCTCTCTTAATCTCGATCGTCCTGGCTACAGTGTGGAGGACGGGGGACATAGAACCGGAGTAGAGGTGAAGCAACTTCAGGAGCTGCTGTAACATAAGGGGTGTCGAACGTGGGCTCCCCCCACCCAGAATCAGGGCCTGTGACAAGCGCTTATTCTGCAGACAGTGTAGGAAGTGATCCCAGAAACAGCAATGGGGGGGTTGCTGGGGAGAGGAGAGAAGGAGTCAGGTCAAGGGGGGTGTCATTGGGAGGGCTGCCACGGTGGACAGTGGGGGCTAGATCCCCTGGGGGCCTGCTGAGGGAACGTGTAGGGACCCCAGAAACATCCACTCGGAACACGGATGGAGGAAATATTTACCCATCACCTCCCACCTCCTACTGGTCAAGGTTCTCCTGAAGGAAGGTTAGCTTCCTTGAACTTCCAAGTTTACACCCAAGCCAGAATGGCCAAGCGAGACCCCACCAGCTTGGGCAGAAAGCAGGAGGGTCCCACTGCACAGCTGTCAAGCCACACCCGAGAGCCGGTCGTCACAGTGACGCCCAGACCCCAAAGGGGAGCCAAGAGAGTTCGAGAAGGGGCACACAGGGGAGGTCAGGGAAGCTGGCTGGATGGGGGAAGCGAAAGGAAGACCAGTTTGTGGATTAGGTAATCACGTGGGTGGTGCTCCGTCCCCTCTGTGGATGGGGCCCTGGAACAATGAGGGGCTTCCTTCGAGAAATGCTACATGGAGAGGACTATGGGACCCTCACACGATGGGAGGTCAGAGAGGTCAGGCCGGAGGCGGGGCTCGGGAGGTGGAATGAGAACCCCCAGGGAGGGCCCGGACAAAGCCAGGAGCCTCCTGACCCCAAGGCAGGGCCCCCAGCCACCTACAGGCTAACAGGGCAGAGGAGCTAATGAGAAACAGAAGAGAAACAGAGCAGAACCATATCACAGAAGCTAACTGAGCCAAACGCAAGGTCCAGTGCCCTGGAGGTTTTCGGATACGAGACCAGATAAGTCGGCTTTCCTTCCCTCTCCCTTAAAAAGAGAAAAAAAAAAGCCCTTTCTCTTTCTTTTAGGTTCTCAGTCAGTTCCTGGCCCCACCTTCCCTGCCCCCAAGTCCTGTCGCCTTTCCCCCACCGTGACATCCATTCTTGCTCCCTCCCCGCTGTCTGTTCTGAACGAGTCCCTAAAGGTTTCCTGCTCCCGCCTCCCTAGGCCTCTCCCTCAGCCCAAAGAAGCATCCTGAGCAGGGTCTCCTCCCTGCTCTTTCTCTTGCCCCCGAACATTCTCTTTTTTTTTTTTTTTTTTTTTTTTTTTTTGCCGTCATTAACAGTGCTGCTCTAAATGCTGATATATTTGTCTCCCGGTGCACTTGAGGAAGTGTTTCTCTTAAGAACACACTTAGGAGTGGAATTTCTGGGTCAAAGGCTATGTTCTTTGCTTTTCTAATTCTCAACTTTTTTTCTTCTGCTCACCCACAAACCCCACATTCCAGCCGAGTACAATCACTGCATTTCTAGGACAGCCCGAGCCTTTTTCCACGTTGTTTCCATTGCACGGAGTGCCTTTTCCCTCCATTCCCCAGTAGTCCAAACCCTGCCACCCTCTGAGGCCAGCTCACATACCATCCCCTCTTCCAGGAAGGCCTCCCTGACTCCTTCGCACCAGAATTATTCTCTCCCTCCCCTGTGCTCTGGGGCACTTGATTTGTTCTCCCCCTCCTATTCTACCTTGCTACTACTGTTCTCTCCCTGGATGGTGCATGGGGGTTTTCCTCTCCCAGGAGCAAAAACAGTTTCTGTATCACAATCCCCCCTACTACTAAGGTGTAGTGGACACCGTGCCTATCCCAAGACCGACTTTCTTTTCATAGCTTTCTCATCTCTGAACTAGGAAAGTGTCTTATATTTGATTGGGTACCATGGTTTAATCGGCAGCTTTTTTTCTTAGTGCTTCCTAAAATAGCGGCATGCCTTACAAATCCCTTAAGACTCCATTAAATAGAGTAGGAGTTGTTCAACCAATATTTGCTAAACTAGATGAGTTTAGGTCACTTTAGGTAAGAGAGAGAATCTGGACCCACTGTCTGGATTAGAACCCATCACAATGCAACTCAGGGCTTCCGTACAGTCCCCCGACCCTCACCTGTCCTCACCTGTCCATCTGGATGATGATGGGCATGCCCAGAAAGACTTCACACATTCTTTTAGAGGTGAAGCAACTGCAGGAGCTGCTGTAACATAAGGGGTGTCGAACGTGGGCTCCCCCCACCCAGAATCAGGGCCTGTGACAAGCGCTTATTCTGCAGACAGTGTAGGAAGTGATCCCAGAAACAGCAATGGGGGGGTTGCTGGGGAGAGGAGAGAAGGAGTCAGGTCAAGGGGGGTGTCATTGGGAGGGCTGCCACGGTGGACAGTGGGGGCTAGATCCCCTGGGATGAAATGACTTTCTTAAAGACCTCCTTCTCACCTGCAGGATCCCCGCTGCAGCCATCAGCAATCTCAATAACGGACCTTCCCCTCTGTTTGGCAACCCCTTCTCCCTCACCCCTGCTTCCTGGAGCCCCTTCCCCACCCCAAATAAACCACCTACACCCAAGCCCTTGTCTCAGGCTCTGCCTTGGGGGAACCTAACTGAGACTTTGGGATTGCCATAAAACTGTCCTCATGGGGGCTGTGCTTGCTCCCAACAAAGGGAAGTGGCCCCAGGGTCTGCGGGCAGCTGAGGGAGGGTCCAGAGCTCACCAGAGAGAGCTGCATCTCCCCTTGTCCTTCCCACCCACCCTACCTGTCCCTACCTGTCCTGCAGGCAGGCTAGAGAGCAGGATTTACCTAGACTTGTGACAGCTGACTGTGGCCCCATGACAAGGCACCAAGGGAGGGAACATCTCCAGGGACTGTGGGGTGGGAGGACAGGAATCCTGCCTGGTCTGGGAGTCAGGGAGGTGGGGGACTGGGGCAGCACAATGTGCTGGGAACAGATGGGGCTTTCTGGGTACCAGCGCTAATTAACCAGCTCAGCCGCTCAGGGCCCCGGGCCCAAGCATATTGCCCAAGGCCCCGGGGGGCTGAGCACACGAGGCCGTGCACACAGGCAGGAGCCCCCCAAGCCCTGAGACCCCAGCCCAGAGACACGGAGAGGGCAAGCCCCAGGAACTGGCCAGGTCTCCATTCCCCAGGCCAAGGAGCAGCAGCTTCTAACATGGATCTGGTCTTCTTATTCCACTGGTGCCAGGACCCAAGGGGAAGAATAGAGAAGAAGGAATCAGGGGCCAAAGTGGGGGACCCTTGCCTAAGGGGGTTGCTGCCACCACCCACCCGCACTAGAGAGATGGGCCCCAGATGATAAAAACGGAACTCTCAGAGACTCCTGTGTGTCTCTATGTGTGTGTGTGTGTGTGTGTGTGTGAGAGAGAGAGAGAGAGATAGGCACTGGACAACTCTTCAGTCACTCCATCTCCAAACCCAGGTGGCTGCTAACATCCCCGCCCCACCGCCCACCGCTCAGGGAGGCCCCTGCCTCCTCTCAGCCTTCCGCCCATGTTCCCTCTCTGGCTCTTCTCTCACTTCCAAGTACAGAATTCATTTTCAGTGTTTCTGATACCAAACCAGAGATAACATGTGCGCTGTTTGGGGAGGAAGCCGAAAGGAAATAGTTCAAGCCTTTCATTGGAGTTGAACACATTGAGAAAGACATCTCTGGTCTGTTTTTTTGTTTTGTTTTGTTTTGTTTTTTTGTGATCAACCCATAGACATGGGAAATGGGCTGTGTATTATGTATATCAATTAATTAATAATCAACACTTGAGATTTGACCAGGATCAAGGTGCCTTTTTAAACTGTGAGCAAGATTCTCCTAGACACAAAGCAACCCATACACACCTCTGCCAGGGAGCGAATCAAGGCTGATCTGCCTGATTCTCTCGCAGCTCTGGGTTTTTGTCTCTGAGTCCACAGGGCATAGCACATTCGTAGCTCATAGTAGGAATTAATACATTTTTGTTGAATAAATAAATCCTCTTCTCAAAATACAGTCCCAGAATTTACAAACAATAGTTAATGTATCCACTGTTACTGAATGGGGCAAGCATGTCCCAAGGAGCAAGTCAACAGTAAGTGATAAAATAACGCTGGAATTAGCATCGGTCCACAAGCCAGGATCCAAAACACATTGCCCTTGTTCTATCTCGTTGTGTGTGTGTTTTTAAAAGTTCTTCCCTTGTCCATACTAAAGTATTTTTTAAAGATTTTATTTATTTTTTGACAGAGAGAGAGACAGTGAGAGAGGGAACACAAGCAGGGGGAGTGGGAGAGGGAGCAGGCTTCCTGCCCAGCAGGGAGCCCCATGTGGGGCTCAATCCTAGGACCCTGGGATCATGACCTGAGCCAAAGGCAGACGCTTAATGACTGAGCCACCCAGGCGCCCCAATACTAAAGTATTTATGGATAAAATAATCTCATGTCTGGATTAGCTTCAAAACACTCAGCAGGCTGGGAGTATGGATGGAACCAGACTAGCTGTATATATTACCTGGTCCCAGGAAAAATTTAATTGAAACCAATAGAAATTTTAGAAAAAATTAAGCACACAATTCACAAGGCTGGTGTCATACCCTTCTAGGACCCAGATGTTCACCCACATCGCCCAGCCGAGGAAGGATACGATGCACAGCACCCGTTTTCAGAAATGTTCTTTGCTGCTTCCCTTCCAAGCCACCGTGAGTGATCATACATTCCATGACTATTTCAATGACTTCTTCTACTGATTAAAAAGCAAAAACCAGCAAACAATCCTAAAGACAGGCTTCCATTTGCGGCTCCACACTGCGGGAAATAATTAAACCCTCTTGGAAAATCATTCTCAGAAACAAGTGTAACAGGAGACATTCACAGCCAATTTCTAGCAAAGTTCTGTTACTTCAAGAAGTCTGTGCACAAAAATGTGAAGCAGGGAGAGTCAACGCAGGTGCTCTTACTTTCAATGATGCTGGGTTAGTGTTAGGAAGCATCTTCCATGTTTGGTTTGTAGGATGCTTTCAGCTTTGGCCATTTATTAAGGTGTTCAGTCTACATCTTTTCTGTGCAGTTTGGAAATTCCATTATTAAAAACAACTTTAAAGCATCTGGAAATGTTGACCTTGATTGTAATTTCAAAAGACAATTCAGTACCTAAATATTTACTATGTAAATAGTATCCAAGTAAGTGCCAATGATCTGAATGGTAAAATAAGTCCTCATGCCTGGGCATTTTAGTGGGCTCCCAAATGCTCTCTGAAAGACTCAGGTCATCCTGTTAAAGGGATCATCAGCAGATTTCCAAAAGAGAGCATATAGCAATGTCACATAACCCGTCTTTAGCCTGGGATTTGAGCAAGCAAAATCATTTCACAAATGCTGAGACTATATTTCTAAATGCATTCCAAAATGACCTTGGAAATCCAGTGCAATGAATATAATGTTTTTGGAGTTAGGAGGGATGGAATTAAGAGAAAAATAGATCCCAGGGACTCGGGGTGAGGAATAGGAGAGATGTCATTTAACGGTACAAACTTGCAACTTGCAGATAAATACATGCTGGAAATCTAATGCACAGCAGAGTGATTATGGACAATAACATTGTATTATAAACATCAAACTTGCTAAGAGACTGGATCTGAATTATTCCCACCACAAAAAAAGAAATGATAAATATGTGATGTGCTAGAGATGTCAGCTAACACTATGATGGCAATCATACGGCCATATATAAATGTATCAAATCTGGGGCACCTGGTGGCTCAGTTGGTCGAGTGACCGACTCTTGGTTTTGGCTCAGGTCATGATCTCAGGGTGTGAGATGGAGTCCTATGTCGGGCTCCATGCTCAGTGCAGAGTCTGCTGGAGATTCTCTCTCTCCCTCTCCCTCTGCCCCTCCCCCTGCTCTCGCATGCTCTCCCTCTAAAAATAAATAAATAAAATCTTAAAATAAATAAATAAATGTATCAAATCAACCTTAAACTTATGCCATGTTATATGTCAAATGTATTTCAATTTAAAAAAGGAAAAACAGCACATCCATATTTACCACTAAGACAAAATCAATGTAAAAGGAGAGAGCTCAACTCCGAAGGATGGAAAATTAAATTTAGTTTTCACATATTATCGTTGTCTCACCTGGTCTCCCAGGCCTGTTCTTCCTTAAAAACCTCATCAGCTCAAGTCAGCTCTGCTCGGAACCCTCCAGGGATTCCCCTACCGCATTCAGAGTCAAAGCCAAAGTCTTTGCAATGCCCTGAGGCCCTACAAGATCTGCCCCTGTCCACCTTCCATCCCCAGTCCCTCTTGTAGGTTCCTCATCTGGGACCTACAACTCTCCCCCAGCTGCCTCTGCTCCCTGAACACCCATCTCCCGTGTTCCTCAAACACACCAGGGCTCTTTCCTGCCTGGAGCATGCATCCCGGGACATCCTTATGATTCACTCCCTCACCTTCCTCCATCTTGGCTCAGAAGATGCTTTCTCAGTGAGCCTTCCCCACTTGAAATTGTAACTTCCACCCAGCACTCCCATCCCCCAGACCCCGTACCACTTCACCCCATCAACACTTATCCCCTTCTTACCTAGGATACCATGCGTACTGGTCTCCCTCCGCATGCCTGACACCCTCACAGGAAGTAGGTAAGCGCCAGGAAGACAGCACCTTTCACCTCCCAGGGCTTAGGATGGTACCAGGCACACAGGAAGCATAATCTGTGAATAAATTAACTGAATGCATGGATGGTCATGAAAGAAAGACAACAGCTTAAGATGAACATTTTTTTAAAAATATTTATTTATCTATTTATTGAGAAAGAGCACTAGTGGGGGGAGGGACAGAGGAGAGGGAGAGGGACAGAATCTCAAGCAGACTCCATGATGAGCATGGAGCCCCACTCGGGACTCCATCTCATGACCCTGAGATCATGACCTGAGCCGAAACCAAAAGTTGGATGCTTAACCGACTGAGCCACCCAGGCGCCCCTGAAGATGGATCTTTCAAGAATCTTTCCTGTCTCCCGTCGCACTCCTGCTCTCACTGGAAAAAGGAAGTTGACACGGTAGAACGGAAGATCTCGAATTTCCCCGAGGAAAGAGTCATCCATCAAGACTTTGCCTAAAAACTATATTAATAGTAAAACATAAAAGTGGACATTTACCAAGGATCTCCTCCGTCCCAAGTCCTGTGAAACCTGCTGTACCAGCCTCAGCTTCTTGAAACCCAACCTCTGAGGTACTTGGGTCTCCTTTGTGGATGTGAAACTTTGTGTTTGTGGTAGCTATTCTGACACCAGCTGGTGCCTTACAACGCAATTCTGACACAACCACCCACAGTTACCACAGGCTAAAGGCTCCATCCTCCACAGGACTGCCCTGGCTTCAGACACCAGCCACACCTCAGGGGTTCCCAGGCCACCTGCACTTCTGACTGGCTACAGACTCAAGCACTGCCACGGCCCCTTCAGGTTTGATAACTGCCTAGAAGAGCTCACTGAACTCAGGAAAGTGCTATACTTAGAATCACAGTTTTGTTATAAAAGATATAAATTGGGACCGGCCAAATTAATACACATAGGGGCCAAGGTCTGAGACGTCCCAGATGCAGAACTTCTGTGCTCTCTCCCCATGGGATCAGGTGCGTCACCCTCCCAGCACATGGATGCGTTTGCCAACCAGCAAGCTCCATGCAACCTCAACGTCCAGAGCTTTCCATTGGGGTTTTATTGCATAGGCACGGTTGATCGACTCACTGGCCAGGTTTGAACTCAATCTCCAGCCTCCTTCCCACCCCCAGGGATCAGGCTTGCCCCAAACCCAACCCTCTAACTCCATGACTGGTCTTTCTGGTGACCAGCCGCCATCCTGAATCACCGTATCTCAGTATAAACTCAAGTGTGACCCAAGAGGCTCATGAATAACAAACCAGTCCTGCTACTGAGGAAATTCCAAGGATTTAGAGGCTCCCTCTCGCAACCAAAAAGAAAAGCCAGTCAAATTCTTTATTATACCAACAGGAGCATCACATCATCTAAACTCTCTTTCTTTTTTTTTTTTTTTTAAGATTTTATTTATTTATTTGACAGAGAGAGACAAAGCGAGAGCAGGAACACAAGCAGGGGGAGTGGGAGAGGGAGAAGCAGGCTTCCCGCCGAGCAGGGAGCCCAATGCGGGGCTCGATCCCAGGACCCCAGGATCATGACCTGAGCTGAAGGCAGATGCTTAATGACTGAGCCACCCAGGCGCCCCTAAACTTTCTTTCAAGGCACCATTCAACTGGCAGAAAGGCACCCAGTTCATTTCTTGGCTAAACTGTCTCCAGGATTAAGTCCTGTTTCCAGAAGGGCAGGGGGCACATGTCGTTCCAAGGTGACAGGGAAGGTGGGAACATGCTTCCGGTCATTGGTCACCAGATGTTGCAGCCACCGTACCTGCAGCACTTGGCCCACAGGGGCGTCTGTGAGGCTTCTGAGGCCGAGCCCCCCTGGGCCCCAGCGTCTCATTTTCTGCCTGGGCTCTTGCCACCTCTCC
Organism: Phoca vitulina; assembly: GCF_004348235.1. Lineage (NCBI taxonomy): Eukaryota > Metazoa > Chordata > Mammalia > Carnivora > Phocidae > Phoca > Phoca vitulina. The sequence continues at coordinate 293,042 of NW_022589798.1, forward strand.
AGGATCTGTCCAGAGCATGGCCCAAGCTTCCTGGACTCTTTCATTCTACAAACTTTTTTCTTGACCCCCACCCAGAATCCGATGGTAGGGGAGAGGGGAGCAGAGCCCTTCTCTCTCACGAACCACAGGTATCTGTCCACCCATTTCTCCAACTATCTGCTCCCCACAGCCTGAAACATCCCTTTTCATTTCAGAAACGAAGAACCTGTTCTTACATCAGGATGCTTTTTCCTCTATCTGAGAGCTATGTGTCCGTGCATTCCAGTCCTCACCAAGGATTGGCTTTAGAAATCCAAAAGCCTGTTTTCAACCGGATATCGTGTGCCCACCCCCCATGAAATGCAAATGCACACACACTGCCCACGAAATATCCTTGCCACAAAAAAGATGAACCCGAGTCTAATCAAACCTCCAGCTAACGCCCACCTACTGACAATGTGACAAGAAAATGGCCTCGTGAGGAGCAAACAGACAAGTGCAGAATGTGGGACATTCTCCAGGACCACTAATCTGGGTTGTACAACAAATCAAGGGGAGGGAGATTAAAAGAAAAAGAACAATGGGGGCTTCTCTAGATTAAAAGCCACTTAAGAGTCATAACCACCAAATGCCAGGTGGAGGCCTTGCCTGGATCCTAATTTGTACAAACCAACAACAAAAAGACACTTTGGGGACAGGAAGGGAAATCTGATTATTGACTGGATCCATTGACCAGAGGATGCACCCAGCATATTACCAAAAAGGTGGTATCCATTTTGTGAGGTAAAATAATTGCATGTGGTTATATAAGAAAACATTCAGTTCTTAGAGTCATAGATACTGAACTATTTAGAGATGAATTGATGGGATGTCTGGGATTTACTTTAAAATACGCTAGCATATTAAAAGGAGGTAAATAAAATAAAAATGGCAAGATATTTTCTAAAAAACCAGTTTCATTGATGTACAATTGATACACAATAAAGTCCTCCCTTTTAAAGTTTCACTAGTTTTGACAAACATAATACAGTTATGTAACCACCACCATAGTCAAGATAGAGAGCATTCCCTTCATCTTTCAAGGCTCCTGTGTGTGTGGCAAAATGTTGGTAACTATTGGATGTGCATGATGGCTATATGGCATTTACCATATTATTTTTCTTACTATTGGGTATGATTTAAATTTTTATCATTGAAAAATGCCTGATTTCTTTACTTTCTGCTGACACCTGTCTCTCAGAGCATGGAGAGGCCTCTCTGCAGATGAGTGGGAAGAGTGAGGGGAAGGGAGGGGAGGAGACGTGCTCCCACCGGGAACTGGGAAGGAAGTAGAAAAAACAGCCAAGCTAGCGTGGACCTCTGAAGTCCTACAGTCTGATGGCTCAGGGGAGCTCTGGGGCATGAGGAACACCTTCAGTTGCCCCACCTGGAGGCAAGCAAACTGCTGCACTCGGCTAAGGGCTGCCCAAGGGAGGGTGCCAACTCCAGGCCCCTCCCAACCCATGGGCAGCTCTGACACACTCAGGACAGTCACAGGTGTGTGGGCATGGCTGTCAGCAGCCAAGGCACAGAGAAGCCAGGCGAGAGTCACCCAGGGACAGAGACTGCAGGGGATCGTGCAGAGACCTTGTAGTGTCCCTGACACGAGGTCAAGGCCAGGGGTACCTATCTGGGGGTCATCTGGATATAGATGGTATTTTAAGCCCTGGGACCAGATGGACTCGGCAAGAAAAAGAGCATAGAGGAGAGAGACTGCTTTGAGGAGCTCTCCTATTAACAGGGAGCGATCACGCCAGTCCCAGGTCAGCCCCAGGAGCTCCTCAACTGTACTTCACTTCCTTTTTCTCGGCCATCTTTGAAATAGGCAAGAAGTGTTTACCGTGATCCATGCACCCATCCCTCCCACAAACTCCTCCCACTCATCCCGTAAAGCACCAGCACTGGGCTAGCCCAGGGAAGCCATGACCACTTTTCCTACACTTGTCTGTTTCTGAGCAGCTCCCAGTCCTGAGGTGAGCGACTATGTGGTAGGTGTTCTTACAGAAGTGAAGAGGGACTTTTGCTGGCACACAACGGAGAGAACACCTGACCGGTCCTGAGGCTTGGCCCTCTGAGGTGACAGAGCTGGGCCCCAAGCATCTGGCCTGGCCGCTGGGTGGCTTGAAAGCAAATGGGCCAACTGATTTCCCCACCAAGGGTTTAATCTGAGTTGCGTCTCCCCCACCCCCAGCTGCCTCAAGCCCTGCAAGACCTTGTTCCTCTTGCCTCACAGGCAAAGGCCAATTCTGACAGGGCCAAGCTTGTCTGAGGGCATCACCTGGCTGACCTGTCGACAGGGAATGTGAGAAACCCCATCTGATACGGGGGACTGGCCCAGACTTAGGTTCCCCACTCTTCTGGGTTTTGTGTTTTTCACTTCTTTCTGGAACAGTTCTTAGATATCATTGCATTTAACACAATGACTGGCCCAGTGCCTGGGGCCTTCTGGGCTTCCATGAAAGTTAAAGGAGGGATTAGTGCACGAGTCATGAGGTGGGTGATTTCCTGCCTGCACCAAAGACGGCAGAGAAGAAAGTTAAGTGTCTGTTCAGGAGTTCCTGGGACTGGCCTGTGGCAGGCATGGTCATTCCTTCAACTCAGGGACATCTGGTCACGATCCACTTGGCATTCTCAATATCCCACATGACCCAGGCAAACTGTGTAACTCAGGGAAAATTTCCATCCAGTTACGGGATGGTCACCTCCTCTACGGCCCACATTAAGGTAGACTCAAGTACGAAAGAGAGATAGATGGAAGGTCAATGGAAATGAAGTCAACTTTGGAAAAAAGAACATTTTGAGGGCAATGGAAGTTTCTGAAAATCTATTTCTACCATGAAATCTCCCCAGAGGAAACAGAACCTATTTCTCATGTGCAGAAAGGCCCAGAGGACAAGAAACTTTTGGACAGGTTCCCATTCTATGGAGGCAAACGTGATTCACCCCCATTTCTCTGTGAACTTACCTTCATGGCAACTACCACTACCATGTACTTACTCCTCCCTTCGAAGACTAATATTTCTATTTGCTTTACATTTCCCCAAGCACTTTCTGATACATTATCTTATCTTGTGAGGTAGCAACTACATGGTCATCTCCACTTTACCAGTGAGAAAATGAGCTCAAGGTCATAGAGTCATACTCAGAAGTCGCCAAAAATCAACTCACTGCATGATCCATTGGCTGAGTGACCATCTTCCTGGATGCTCATGCTGTAATTTGTTGAATTTACAGATGATTTATGGAAGTCTTTGTTTCCCTGTAGATTTATTTATTTTTTAAGCCACATAAATAGACTTCTTTATTTTTATTTTATTTTATTAATTTTATTATGTTATGTTAATCATCATATATTACATCATTAGTTTTTGATGTAGTGTTCCATGATTCATTGTTTGCATATAACACCCAGTGCTCCATGCAATACGTGTCCTCTTCAATACCCATCACCAGGCTAACCCATCCCCCCCACCTCCCCTCTAGAACCCTCAGTTTGTTTTTCAGAGTCCATAGTCTCTCAAAGTTCGTCTCCCCCTCCGATTTCCCCTCCTTCATTTTTCCCTTCCTACTATCTTCTTTTTTTAACATATAATGTATTATTTGTTTCAAAGGTACAGGTCTGTGATTCAACAGTCTTACACAATTCACAGCCCTGTAGGTTTATTATAGCTTCATTCCAGTTAAAATACTGCCGTTGGTTTGCCCAAAATTTGTGGGTCTGGCACAGCTGAAGGCTGGCACTGGTGCTTCCCATTTCTGGGCTCAAGCACTTGCCGGTTGCGTCATGTTTCTAAGCAGATGTGTGAGCTGTGCCGTGTGTGAATTTCACCATCCTCTCTCTGCAGACTATGTCCTGCCCCTTCTTCTGCTTCTTGCAGCAAAACCAGAATCCACTCAGACCTATTTCGGCAAATGGGTTGTTCTCAGAGTTAATTTTCTGCAAGCTGACGTTCAGCCTTAGTAACTGGCAGAAGCAGGAGAACTTGAACTCAGAATACCAGGCGGTGGGTCTCCAACACTAAGTCGACTTCATTGAGCCTCCCATCACATAAGCCCTTCACCACCCCACCAGGCCTTCATGCTCATTCACACTTCTGGCCCCGGCCTGCCCGGTGTCCCCCTCCCGGAGTTCTGGCTCCTCCACTCCAGCCTCAGGTACCGGCCATGCAGGCCCGCGCTGAGCCTGCCTGTATCTGCTCTACATCTTCCGGCACCACACTGCATGCAATTAGGTGCCTAATAAAGGCTCAGCACTGCTGATGCCAGTAATGATGATGTGACACCTACGGTGATGATCACAACTGGGAGCAATTGCATGAAATTATGCAGAGGGAATGTGAAGCTAAACGTCAAAATCTCCTGATGCTGAAATTTACAGAACTGCTGATTCCTCCCTCGGGTTTGTTGGAAAAATTCCTCCCTGGAGACAGCCAGCCTGTCTTTCTATATCTATAGGAGGGCATTTATAGCCAGTACGGCTAAGCGCAGGAAAGGGCTTCCAAAGTGTGCTTCCAGACCCAGGGACTGGCTTTGTGTCCCCTTTTATGTGCTTCCAATAGTGATTCATCAGAAATCTGTAGAAGGCGAGCATCGTGGCTGTGGTGATTTCAGCTAGATTCTTCCTACTCCTCCACTGAAGGGTCTGTTCTGCCTCCCCTCGACTCTGAGTTGGTCTTATGAGTTGCTTTGACCAACAGCATATGGCAGAGGTTATCCTGTGCCAGTTCCAGATCTAGATTTTAGAGTCAGGAACCTGGGTGGCTCAGTCGGTTGGGCGTCTGCCTTAGGCTCGGGTCGTGATCCCAAGGTCCTGAGATCGAGCCCTGCGTCAGGCTCCCTGCTCCAAGGGGAGCCTGCTTCTCCTTCTGCCTCTGTTTCCCTCCCTCTCTCTCACGAATAAATAAATAAATAAAATCTCTTTTAAAAAAAACAAAGAAAGAGCTTAGTAGTTTCTGCTTCCTTGCCCTAAGCCAGACTCTGGCAGGATGAGAAGCCGTGCAGAGAGGACCCACGGGATGAATGGCCACATGGACAACTCAGCCCCAGTCGAGCTCCCAAGTGAATGTAGCCACATGTGTGATCCCAGCTGACATCACCTGGAGCAGCAGAGCGGAGTCCTGTCCAACCTCCTAAACCATGGAATCCTGAGAACCAATACATTGTTACCGTTTCCAGTCACGGAATTTTGGAGTGATACGTTATTGCCGGAAGTACGCAACATGTCATTGCTCTGTTGGAGCAAGAGAACCCACTGCAAGGAACCCTCTGCAGAATCAATGCCTCTAGAGGAACTCCATTCAAAAGCCCTTCCTGCCAGGCCTGGTCCATCCTGGGCATACACGCGAAGAACAGTGTAGTCAAAGGAACCCTGGTTCCTGCTGGAAAAGCTCCTCCCAGGAGAACACCATGAATTCAAGAGCACCCCTGACTCTAGGCTCTGCCCAAGCCTCCCCGGGGGTCATGCGCCCCCATACTTACAGGGGCTGGGCAAGTCATATGAACCAGTGGAGTGGGTGCGGTGTTTGCAAATTGATCCTGTAGGAATGAATAATCTTCACTTCCAAAAGGACCAGTGTATTCTCCCATTTTTCTTGAAACAGACAGCCTTCCCTGAATGCTTCATGGTGACTTGTGCCAACAACAAAGGTAAAAGAGAAACAGCCTCAACCATGAGACGGCAGCAGGGGGTCAACTACACATGACAAGTGGCACTTGGCCCGGGCTCAGGAGGGAACAGGGGTGGTGGGGTGGGCGATGCTGTGGGGTGCTGCCCAGATGCCCCTGCATGACTGACAGGTGTGGCTCTCAGCTGGTACCTCTCAGCAGGGTCACTCTCTGGGACTGCCCTCAACAAAAAATAGTTATCTTGCCCAAGGTCATGTCCCTTCCCGGGGCAGCCCACATCCAGTAATGTTCGATGGGGGATGTAAAAGTCTGGCTTCTGCCCTTGGGCAGAACAACCCAGGCAGACCTTCCTACCTTCTATGGGATGGGCTGAGCCCTTGGTTGTGACTGGTCTACTCCAACATCGTGACTTAGCTTCTCCATCCAATCCTTCCCCCCTTCTCCCCACAACCTCCCCACTCTCCAAAAAAACTCTCCAAAAAAACTCCTGACTGCAAATCCCCAACTCAGAGTTGGTTCCCCGGGGAACCCCACCAAAACCAGACGGGGACTAAAATGACCAGCCATGGGAAGCTGCTGCTCAGCCATTGTCACATATCATGACTGAGCTAGATCTTGTCATCTTTCAAGAGAAGTCATAAATCTAAAGTTTTATGTGAAATCCTGTAATATTTAAATGTTGACTTGCGGGGCGCCTGGGTGGCTCATTCGTTAAGCGTCTGCCTTCCGCTCAGGTCATGATCCCAGGGTCCTGGGATCTAGCTCCGCATCCGGCTCCCCGCTCTGCGGGGAGCCTGCTTCTCCCTCTCCCACTCCCCCTGCTTGTGTTCCCTCTCTCACTGTGTCTCTCTCTGTCAAATAAATAAAATCTTTAAAAAAAATAAAAATAAAAATAAATGTTGACTTGCTTTGTTTGCTATTGTATTTGCCACCTCTGAATTCTGTCCTCTTCACCAAAGACCCTGAGGCTTCCCCATGAAATCTAGGCAGCTTCTGGAGCTCAGTAAAGCAAAATGTATGTACTCCTGCATTCCACATTATCCTCTCAAATTCTCAGATGATCGATCAAATATGAAAACAAACAGTAACAGGTTGACGTCAATGCAGGCTAGCAATCAAGCCATGCAAGCTAGCATGTCCACTGCTGAAATGAACTGAATGTTCCTGTCCCCCCCAGAGTTCATATGTTGAAGTCCTAACCCCCCATATGGTGGTATTTGGAGATGAGGTCTTTGGGAGGTAATTAGGGTGAGATAAGGTCATGAGGAGGAGGTCCTCATGATAGGATTAGCACCCTTACAAGGAGAGGAAAAGACACCAGAGAGCTTGCTTCAAAAACATAGGTGATGCTCGCCTGGTCTCAAAAAAAACATAGGTGATGCACCTAACCCTGAGGAATTGGAGATTAAGGAAGGTGTCCTAGGGAAATGACATCAAATCTGGGACCTGAAGAATGTATATGAACAAATTAGGCTAGCAGTCGTAGTGGTAGTGGTAGTGGTAAAAGAAAGCTCCAACAGAGAGAGCAGGATGTGCAAAGGCCCTGGGGCAGGGCCCCCCATACAGGAGTGAAGGGAGTTCTATGTGACTGGAGCACCATGGGTGGAGGAGGGAGAAAACAGACATAAAGCTGAGGACATGAGCTTAGGGCAGGTCATACAGGTCTGTCAATAGCCTAGTCACTTAATTTAAGGACTACCACCATGTTGAACATCAGAAATACATAAGGAAAAAAGTAGAATTATTTGATAAAGTCAGGGGCCGACATTTAAATCCCAAGTATTCTAATAATTATATCAGGGTATCTGAAACTGCCTAAATTGATACCCATTCATTCATTCCACAGATTTTTTTGACACAGATTTATTTGACAGCCTACTACATTCCAGGCCAATCCCAGCTCAATTTGATGAAAGAATAGATGGTATGGCTATGTGTGTTTCCTGTGACCTGTTAGGGGGATGCTGCTATCTTTTCAATGGACACTCCGGCCACCTTGTGGTCAGGAGGAGGTGCCAAAGTCATGCCAGCAGGGTGATGACAAATGCTAGATGACCAGAGTAACAGAAGTGGTGCCATCAAGCTACTCAGGCATCACCGTCTTGGCTGCAAACAGGCAAAGCCAGCCGGCGGCCTTCTTGCCATGGAAGCCCCGAAGCATCAGCATTTCTTCACACGGAAGGGGAAGAACAAACAAGCCTTTGGATGGATGGCTTGAAAGAGGCAGATGTACGTGAGAATTGAAGAAGGCCTCATGATGGGCGCAGACCTTTGGCGAGACCGCCCCCATTGTGGCTTCCGGTTTCTCGTTGACTCTGCGACTGGGAGCATCTGTAAGTTACTGCCTGCAAGACACCGCAGAGGATGCCTGAATTCTGCTTTGCAGAGATGTGTGCACTGGTCCCAGACCATCGGTTTCAGAAACAAGTTAAAATATAAGGCGAAAGCTCCAGAGTTGCCTTGCTCAAGATGGACATGGCTAGCAACTTTGTGTTCAAACAACGCGGGACAAGGCTGGCAGGCAGGCTAGTGAGAAGCTGGGAAACTGAGCTGTCCTCACCTCACAGGAGCTGTGCCATGTGACCCACCTGCGATTCTGATGTGGTAATTTCCAGTGCGCGCAGAGGGAACTGACCCATGATTTGAATGATGCAGTGTAATGATGCAGAATAATAACGGGCAGTCAGCTTGGACCGCTGGAACGCAATACCACGGACTGAGTGACTTAACCAATGGAAATGTATTTCTCATGGTTCTGGAGGCCGGGAAGTCCAAGATCAAAATGCAGACGAGGTAGGCTTCTTCCCTTGACTCGTAGGTAGCTACGGTCTTGCTGTCTGCTTACATGACCTCTTCTTTGGGCACTCGAGGAAGGCGAGAGAGCAGGCTCTCTGGGCTGGGTTTGCCTATCCGACAGCAGGCAATGACTGTCCCCAGCAGCCACGGCCAGGTTCAGGTGCAGCCACACAGAGGGCCTGACTCAGCCCCAGTGCCAAATTCCGCGGAGAGCAAATCTGATTGGCCCTCCTGGGTCACGTGCCCCCTCCCCCCCACCAAACGTTCCCGTGGCTTAGAGTCCACCCATCTGAACCAGCTCCCAGGACTGCCCCGCACCCATAAAAGGTGGGTTATTAGAAGTGAGGCAGATCCCTCGAGTGTGTCTACTGTAGACAGGTGAGATCCCATTAGCGGGGAATGGGAAGAGGCCATTGCAGGGGGAGCCACATGAACGGGTAATGGGACCAAAGTACAAACCACTTACAAGCGGGAACAATGAGGTGGTGACAAGGGGATTGATGTAGTGGAAGTGAAACCCCAGTCAGGCTGGAAGCAGGTCATGGGAAACTTCAGGGGCAGTATTTACATGTTATCTTAAGTGTGCAGGGGCCAGAAAAGGTTCTGAAGCAAGGGTGGCTGTGATTAGAGCTTGTGTGGGGAGGACTGGCCTAGAAGTCCCGCAGGTGCCAGCCTGGGAATTAGCATTTACTGAGCACCTGCCAGGGACCAGGCCTTCAGCTCGGTACTTACACACAGTGTCACTGGGTCAGATCCTTACAGCAACTCTATTATTAGCCTATTTCACAGATCAGTAAACTGAGACTTGGACTGGGGAACCACTGGCCCCAGAGGAACCTTAACCCTTGTCTGGTGCTCAGGGTTATCCATCCATGTTACTGCATGGCGGAGACAAGGAAAGCTCAAGACATCTAGGTGAGCTGGGGCAGGATGAAAACGGGTGGTAGGAGAAGGTGGGGTCAGATGGCGCTTGGGTCCAAGATGGCAGCCAGGGAGTCTAAGGGACACAGGAGAGTCTGATTCCATCCAGTTGGGTGGCTGGCTTCCCGGGGCCCATGAGCTTCCCAGGCAGACAGGACCTCCAGCCTTTTGCCGGTATCTGAGCGGTGGCTGGGCCTTCCTGCACTGCCCCCAGGCTGCTCTAAACAGCCCTGCTCCCCTCTGGCCAGACCCTGCCCCCACCACTCAGAGGGGTTCTCTAGAGTCAACTGGAAGGTGTGGGGGAGGGGCTATCTCATGAGTTTTCATCTCATCCGAGCCAAATCCCTCCAAGACCTGGGCAGCTGCCCAACCACTGAAACTAGGAAGACGAGAGTGAGAAGGGCCCAAGCTAGGTGTTCCAATCCACAATCCTACAGGCTTGATCTAGGGCGAGGGGGATGGGAAGGGGAAAAAGGGACAGATGCATGAGTCATTCTAGAGGAAGAAGTCTGCAAGCGGGTGACCCAGAGTCTGTCAAGGGCCTTTCACATCTACAAGGTCCTGCCCTATAGACACTGTTGCGGCCCTGACATGAGGAGAGGGAAGGAAGGTGACCTTGGGAGCACAAGTGCGCGCTGAAGAGTGTGACCCGGAAGCCAGACTGCAGGGTTTTGCTGTTGACTTAGCTGTGTGACCTCAGGCAAGCTCCCCAACTACTCTGGGCCTCCGCTTCTCTTCTCTAGAATGGGAATACTGATGGCACTTAAGTCCTAGCATTATTGTGAGGATTAGGCAAATTAAAGGTAGAAATCATGACCAAAGGGCTTGCTCAGTGAGTGCTCATTATTACTTTCTGAATTAGCTCCTTCATCACCCGATCTAGTGATACCCGTTCCTTCTCAGCTGTTACCACTGTGTGATCTTATTACATCTGTGGTCGGTTCGCTCGTGTGCTGTCTGCCCTCCTTCGTGCCTGGGCTGGAAGCTCAGTGTGGTCAGGAAACCCGTCCTATCTTCACTGAATCTCCGGCGCCTAGAAGAGCGCCCACCTAGCACAGATCAAGCACCTGCTTAGCCACTTGTTCAGAGGCTGCTAATATCAGGGAGCTAAGATAGTGGCCTCGAACAATGTTAATACAAAACAGAACACAAGAAGGCTCCACAGGACAGGTTCGGAAAGCTGCGGGACTTCAAAGGAAAGAGCAATAAATCAAATCAATGGAGAGTTCGAGGAAAGGTTTTGGAGAAGGAATACCTTGGGAGAGAGGTCTCAATTAGGAGGGGAGTCCCAAGGGATGAAGATGTGGTGGGAAGTGTGGCTGGGTGAGGCAGAATTAGTAAGAGCAAAAGCTTAGCAGGTGGCCAGCGGTGGTGTCCTTGGGCTAGTCCGTAGGGATTGGCCAAGGCTGAGATTACACAGGCTGGTGGCAACAAGCTTTTGGTGTGCGCTTCAAAGGGTAAAATGTTCTCTGGGTCCCAGGTGCCTCCTGCTCAGCTGCATCTGGACCTGACCCTTCCCTCGAGCGTTCCTGAGTTGGGAATGATCCATGGGGCCACACTCAAGTGGTTGAAAAGATCTCAGTAGCTCTACATGTTTTTTTTTTAAGAATGTAGAAGCTGGGTTTTCACTTCTGAGTTCTTAAACAGAGAATACATCCCACCTTTAGGGCAATGGGGCTCCCCAAACATTATTCAGCATTGGGACAGACAAGCACACTCCCCAGAACTCCCAAGAGCATAGTGCACCCATGTCTGGGGGAAAAAAAATCTGTCTCTTCTGCATATATTCACCAAAAAAGGACTCAACGTTGTCTATATAGAAGGCAGAACTAGTTTCCTAGCCCAGGAGCTGATGTTTTGTCATTCATAGGGTAGAAAGGATGCCCTTTTCATCAGTGTGTTTAATACCAAACAAGCAGTGAAAGTTAAAATAATTACCTAGGAACCATTGTCTATGTTTCTGTCATCTAATTAGGTAATCTGCCCAGGTGTTTAGCACCAAGGCCTCTGTGCTTTAATTGGAAAAAGTCAAGGACAGAAACTAATTAGCAGCAATAATCCAAACCAGAAGTCTAATGATATTAACCACAAATCACCATTGTAATCAGGAGCCTTTCTTCTAAAACATTTTCCAAGTAGGGGAGGAGGAGGAGAAAACAGAGTAGTTTTGAGCTTTAGAATACTGACTTCTAACCACCAATTCCCAGCAACCTTGATCCGCTCTCTCCAAGAAACTGAAAGAATCATGATTGATGGGGCGCCTGGGTGGCTCAGTCGTTAAGCGTCTGCCTTCAGCTCAGGTCATGATCACAGGATCCTGGGATCGAGCCCCACATCGGGCTCCCTGCTCAGCAGGAAGCCTGCTTCTCCCTCTCCCACGCTCCCCTGCTTGTGTTCCTTCTCTCGCTGTGTCTCTCTGTCAAATGAATAAATAAAATCTTAAAAAAAAAAAAAAGAATCATGATTGACGACAAGACAGTGGAGAATTAGTGAATGAAGACCTCATCCACACCTTATTTCAGGCGAGAAAGAAATAAATACCATTGTAGGTTCGATAGTGCTCAGTTCTGTTCCTACTTTGACACCCCGCCCCCCGGAATCCTCCCCAAGTTAGAGATAAGGATCTACATGTACCCAAAACTTTCAGAGGGCAGATAGATTTTTATGATCTTGAAACTCTCCTAATATTTCCCTTTCTTTCATTACTGTTTTCATTTCAGTATGAGAGAAAAATAATCAAATTCCACAAGAAAAGTCCCTAATTCCAAGGTGGCTTAGTGGACTACTGGGTCTCTAGAAAGGACCACCAGGTTGTTTTTATTATGGGCCTTTTCTCCTTGTATCTCGGTCTCTTTTCCAGAATTGTTCATTTCCTGTGGCTTTTTTTTTTTTTTTAAGACAACTGCTGGTTTGAAAGCACAGGGAGAAACAGAGCACAGAGTCCTGATTTGTTTTGTTTTTATCAGCTAGCATAAAATGATCTTGGAATAATTTTAGATTCCTAGCACTCTGACATTTTAAGTGATTAGATCAAAACCCAAACTGGATGAAAAGCTCAATTTGGGATCGGGCTGAAGACAAAAGAAGCCCTCCTCCAAGGACTCGGAAATTCAAATACAATCCTTATTTGTCTTAACCGGAGGGTATCTTTCCATCCCCTCTTCCCTCCGTTGGCGACTTGAGTTTTGTTAGGATTGCTTAGCCAGATCCCTCGAGGTTAGTGCCAACTAACTCAAACTTGGGCCCCACCTGGAAAAAGAACTTGAATTGTCACTCTGAGGTCCATTTCTCCCCCGATATTCCACTTCTCGTTCCCCACCTTCATTTCCACTATGCCTCCTCAAAGCAATCCCCCATAGACAAAAATTCTTTCATGAAAAACCTAACTTTTCAAAGAGCAAAATCTAGAGATCTGCACAATTCAATATCTGCCTTTTAGAAATTAAAAAAGAAAGAAAGAAAGAAAAAAAGAAAGAAAGGTTTTCACCGTCTTTCCCTACAGAATGTAATGACTGCTTCGTGAAAACATCCCTGCGTCCCAAGCACTGGCCCTCTAGAGGTTGCGGCTTAGAAACCGGGGTATAAATAAAACGTGTGTATAAGGTAATGCTCCCAGCAGCTGCCTTGGGAGGTGCTCCTGGCTTGTGTATTTATTTTTTTTTTTCAGCCTCTCTTTGTTTGACACGTGCTAGGTTTCTCCCGAGCCTCGCTATCAAACACAGCTCACGTCGAAGGGTTAAAATAATGTGATCATTATGGGACTTTTCCAGAGGACCAGGCAGAAGATATCCACAGCCGACTTGTGGCAGTTGTTAGAGCCCCAATTGCCATCCACCAGGGAATTTGCTTATTTCTATATCACAATCTCCCACCTTGATAAAAAAGAAAAAAACACACCCATTTCATTTGGACTGTGTACTAAGAATAATTGCCACCAATATTGATTGGTCCTAAGGGACCCAGCTGAATTTAAAAATGGCAGACTGAAATCCCAGCTGAGGTAGGCTTGCAGAGATTGCTGCTTATTTGTGACATGTTCCTATGTTTAAACTTATCTGTGAAAACTGTGAAATTAACATCCTCATGTTGAGAACAATATGGTGACACGCCTGGCTGAAACACACAGCTATTTTTGTTCTGTTGTTAACGCTGGCTTCTGTCCGAGTGCGCCCCACTGCAGAGCTTTCTGATGATGCAGCTTAAGTCCGTTTGTTGCCTATGTATTTTCAGGATTTGGGGCAAATGTGAGGTTTTTCACTTTGTTCTGCCACACATTTTGTTTTCGCGGGTTTTTAACCTAGAAAGGCTCTCACGGTGGCCTCTGGCTTGGGTATACATGTTGGGCTCTCGTGTTAGCTTCTCCTTCATCATGCATGCCTCTAAGGTAGGAGGCTGGAAGCGAGACGTTTCCTGACAAGTGCCTTCATCTGGGAAAAACAAAGAAGAAAATGTGCTAGAATCTTAACCACTAAATCCATGTGATTACGATTGCAAGATGCAAACAGGACAAGGATGGAACTTTCACATATTTCTGCAATTAATCACAGCTAAAAAAGAATGCCTACTCATTCTTTCTTAAATCGTGCAGAGATGTGCTTTTAACCCACATGAAACATATAAATGACTGTGAGGATGGAAATTTCAGGACACAGATAAAAACAAAAACCGCAGAGAACTATGGCACTCTGCTTTCTGTTTGTCCAGCGGTTCTTTGTTTCCTACGTTATTATCAGCTGTTGCAAAATCTCATCTTCCTTCCTCTCTCTTCGGTGTCCTCCCTTTGCCGCATCATGCACAAATTAAATGATCTGAGCAACACCACTTTTTAAAAACACATGCATACAGAGAAAAACTGGAAAGATGTACACCAAAATTCCCAGAGGTCCTCTCTGTCTACTAGGATTACCTGCGATTTTAATTGTTTTCTTCTTGCTTATCTCTGTGTCCTCAATTTCCTACAATGTATATGTATCATGATTGCAATAAGGAAACAACTGTTTTAAAAAATGCAACTGGGACGAGTAGCATGACTTCTGTAGTTCGTGTGCAAATTACATGTAATTTCACTTTACATTATTTAATGTGACGATGTTTATAAACAAAATATTTAATATTCTCACCAATCTTCCTACTTACATTTTATATTTAAAAATTTGCTTTTGTGTTACATTTTTTCAAATTCAGCCAGATATAAACCAATGAGTAATTAAAATGCAACTGTCCTTTCTTCTTTTTATGTACTTATTGGTTGGTTGGCTGCTCGGTTGGTTGGTTTCATTTGATCTTTGGTGGTAGGTTTTCCTGTTTTTCACTTTTATTGAGCATTTTCCTTTATTGTGATCTTGAAGTTTCTAACAAAGGGTCCCGATTGCACAAATCCAAGTCGTAACTAATGAGCAGGAAAGCCCGTAGAATGTGAAAAATACAAATGCAAGACACACACACGCACACACACACACACACAGTAGGTATGATTTATTTCACGATCCCAAATTTTGAAAATGGTTTTTTAAAATTGCAAACCAAGCCAACTCAAAACGGATGTGCTCCTGGTGCCCTAGAGAACAGCAGAGAAGTCTCCATTCACTTATTCTCCCATAGAGCCACGAATTAATGTGAACAGCAACTTAATTTCTTTTCATATAGGCCTTCTCACTTTTTACTGAAACTAGAGCATAAGAAACCAAGATAAAGCGTTTATTTATTTATTTATTTTAGAGAAAGAGAGAGCGTGCGCGTGGTGGGAGGGGCAGAGGGAGAGAGAAAATCCTTTTTTTTTAAGATTTTATTTATTTATTTGAGAGAGAGAGAGAGGGCACGAGTGGGGGGAGCGGTAGAGGGAGAGGGAGAGAATCTTAAGCAGACTCCCCACTGAGCACAGAGCCCAATGCTGGGCTCCATCCCAGGACCCTGAGATCATGACCTGAGCCGAAATCAAGAGTCAGATGCTTAACCGATTGTGCCACCCAAGCGCCCCAATGAAGTGTATTCCTAATTCCTTGGGGAAAACCACTAGCTCCAGGGGTACTTTAGAATCAACGTATTTAAAACCGTTCTGAAGCTGAGTTCGCAGTGTTGATGTTACTTGTACAAAGTATTTCTGCAGAGCTTGTCCTCGGGTGGTTTGGCCCAGCCCCCAGCCCCCCTCCCCACCTCGAAACTGTCCCATTTGCAGTTTGGGACCTGTAGACTCCCTGCAACAGGCTGGCCTCCGTCCCTGCTGCCGGCCACCCACTGCCACACTGGGAGGTCCCAGGCCAGGAGGCAAGGAGGAAGCTCTGTTCCTAAACTCAGCTGTAACGACCTCTCTCCTTGGAGGGGCTTGCTCTCATGAAATGCAGCGGGAGCTTGGCTTTGTTGACTGTTACTGATTACCTTACCTTGTAATGACAGGTGTTCGGAAGTACCAGAGAGAAGACAGCCAAGTGGCCCCTTGGGTTATCTCGGCTCGGTCAGGTGGTCTGTTTGCAGTCACCATGCCCTAATTAGAAAACGTGAAACCTTCAAGTTCTAGAACCTTCCTTTCCAGCCTGGGCTCTGCAAGAGGTCAATTGCCAAAAAGTGATGTAACCCGGTTGTTCTGTCAGCAGCTACATCCTTGCCAGTTGGTGTGGTTTTGTAAAATTAAATAAGGCAGAGGAGGATGAAGAGGAGGAGGATTTCCCCTTATTTAATTTGTAAGGTTAACAGCTTGACGCTGAGCACAGACCACAGAAGTTACGCCAGAGACTCTTCTGGGAAGAAGCGGGAGGCGCTGCCCATCCCACATCAAAAACAGCACTTGGAAAACTGCAAACACTGCATTGTGTTGAGGTTGCCTGCAAAATAAATGACGGGTTTCTCCTAGACGTATTAGACCCACCAAGGAAAGATTAGCTTTTTTTTCTCCCCAGGAGTAGATGTGCGATCCATTCACGATGCAATGTACATTGCATTGGGTTGTTTTTTTTTTTTTTACTTGAAATGACTTTTTAAAGGAGTATTTAGCTCAGGAAATTCTAACCTGGCCACTACATCCAGGTGTCGTCTGTGGCAGTAACACAACAAGGCCACCAACTGCCATCGTGTCCTGGCGCCCCTGCCCAGGGCCCAGGGAGCAAGGGGAAGGTCGACAGAAAAGGGACGTGGTGATTCGGCTGAGAAAGCCGTCTCCTCCAGCCATGGCCTGTCCAGGGCCACTGGTCACGCAGAGACTCGCCGGATAGAATACACAACACCCAGTTAAATTTGAACTTCAGATAAATGAAGCTTATCACTATATGAAATACCAAGTATTCTAAACAAGTAAAGTTTATTTTCTGTCTCCCCCCATAAGCTCCACAAGGCCAAGACTTTCATCTTTATTCTCAAACCTTAGACAAGTGTTGGCGGCACCCCAGGCCTCAGTAAGGATCTGTGGCTTTGCATGACTAACGATGACTACGTGGGGAGAAACAAAACTCTGACATGAAAGTAGAGACTGAACTAGGCGCCTGGGGGGCTCAGATGGGTAAGTGCCTGCCTTTGGCTCAGGTCATGATCTCAGAGTCCTGGGATCGAGCCCCGCATCGGGCTCCTGCACTCCCCTTGCTTAGGCTCTCTCTCTCTCTATCTGTCAAATGAATAAATAAAATCTTAAAAAAAAAAAAAAAGTTTTAACAGGTGCCGAGAGCAGAGGTCCAGGGCCTGCCTTTTGTGGTGACCTTGAATTCTGTCTGACAGGTTCCAAACACCTGGAGGCCCCTCACTGACCACACCTTGACAGAGCGTAGGACACGGACTCACCTTCTTCAGTTCTATCCCTGGAAGGTATGCCAGAACTTACTTAAAAAAAAAAAAAAAAGTTATTTTCACAGCAGAAACCTTCTAAAAGATTGATTTCCAAATCTGTATGTGCCTGTGGGAAGGTACCCGTGACATCCACTCTCTAATGTACTCCACGTTCTATGAATTATAAAAGGTGCTAAAAAGAACTAACTTGGGATCATTTCCATTATCAAGCTGCTGTCCATGAGCACCTTTTAAAAATTCACATGAAGTCTCAACCATGACCATTTAAACAGAACTCATGCTTACCTACATTTCAAAAAAGTCAAAATGGGATAAACTTCCACCCATACCAACTATTTTTCTTCCTTCGGGTGTATGGGAAAGGAAAGTAAATCATCCGTTAAGCACAGATATATACAAATGCCTTTTTATTAGAAAAACCAAAACAGGGGCCGCCTGGGTGGCTCAGTCGGTCAATGGTCTGCCTTAGGCTCAGGTCAGGATCCTGGCCCGCTGTTGGGCTCCCTGCTCAGCAGGGAGTCTAAGCAGATTTGTCCCTCTCCCTCTGCCCCTCCCTCCCGCTCATGCTCTCTGTTGCTCTCTCTCTCTCAAATAAATAAATAAAATCTTTAAAAAAAACAACAACAACAGTTTAAATCTGGCCTGTGATTAAGAGTAATAGGCATTCGAAATTCAATGCCAATTTAATTCTTTGGAAATATCACCAATTAAGTATCAATGATTGATTTGATTTGGTTCTAAACATAATTACTTGCTTAATGCTATGTAGGACCAGGACACCCTCAGTGGAGTGAAAATAGCAAAAGTTTATAATCTGGGAGACCCATGTTTAGCCTCACCTCCGTGGCTTGGCTTCAGGAAAGAGATTTTTTTTTTTTTTAATCTGTGGGTCTCCGTTTCTTTGCCTAGAAAGTGAGAGAATTGAACCAAATTACTTTGTAGATTCTCTCCAACGCTGCCAGCCTATCAACACTCCCTTTAAAATAAGGTGCCCGCGACCCCGAGCCTTTCTTCCTTGAGAAACAGCGCCACCTTCAGGTCACAGTGACCATAACAGAGGGGTTGCAGCGTTGCTGGTCGGGCAGGCAGAGCAGGTATTTATTTGCCAGACCCACAGAAGCCCGTCCCCCTGGTGTCCTCCGGGATGCGGTCACACATTTGTGAGTCTGCCAGCTGGGCTAAGATCACTGTGTATGGACATGGAGCCAAGCTGAGCTAACTGGCCCACCGGGGACAGATGCATGACCTTAGTCTAATTACCATAGCCCCGGCCCCCACCAACAGAGCTCACCCACAGAACAATTCCTGGTGGAAGGAAAGGAAGCAAGGAACATACTGGATTAACTGAAGCCTATGGACCAATGATAAGCATTTAGGCAATTCCACTTGAGACAGTTTCTGTCTGTTCTTATCTTAGGACAATGTCATTTGGAGATATCTCTTGTTTACTTTTATTAAGAAAGATGACATAACAGACTCTTTAAGTAGATACTGTTTTTTTTCCACAGAGCAAATATTTATTGAGCAAAGGCTCAAGGCCAGCACAGTGCTGAGGGCTCTGATGAAATCATTTTATCAAATTCCCACGACAGCCCTTGCAAGATAGGCATTAGGATCCACATGTTCCGACACAAGGAATTTGAGAGCCAGAGAGCCGGGAATGACAGCTCTGGCCCCCAACCTTGAACGTGCAGACACATGCAGACGACACACGGTCCTCCTGAGCGAGGAGGGACCCCAATCAACCAAGAACATGGGAGCAGCTTCCCCTTTCCAAGAGCTTATCTCTGGCACCATGTTGCTCTGTCAATTGCGATCAGCAGTTTGGAAGCCAAGGCAGTTTAAGGATATGGTTTATTTCTTTGAAGTGTGCCCTGTATGCAGAATAAGGCCCCGTCTTTGCCAGCCATGCTCAGCTGCAGGGACCCAAGCCACTGATGGACGCGGCCCAGTAGAAGGCGTGAAATGGTGATTTGTTACTGAGTATCACCATTTCTAAATGACGACACTTCTGAGAAATAGAGTAGAGAACGTGTAAGATTGTCCCTTTGATAATATCCCATCACTCCCTAAATTCCAGAGGTTTTCTTGGTTGGGCGAGGCGCAGAGAAAGTGCCAGCCCAGGGAATGCGTCATATGTGGAAATGGGTACCTTGTGCAGCACGAAAGAGAGAGGTAGGGAGCCACAGCGCTCTGGGCTGTGTATCTCACACCTTCCTATGTTCACATATGCCGACGTGATTTAGTTGGCAAGACCGATTTTCAGTCTTTGTACCCCCGCTATGCTTGACAGAGTACCAGGCACAGAAATATTTGCTGATACATTAAGGAAAGAACGTATGTTCTCCGTGCAGAGAACAGGAAGTATACTATCTGGGGTGATCAGACCTAAATGGGAGGACAGCTGAGTTATTTGAGGACAGAGCTCAAGGAAGGAGCCCGGCTGCCGAGGGGCTGGGTCGAAGTGCCTATGAACTTTGGATTCTGGTTGGAAGTAGGAGGAAATAGAAGGGAGCCAGCCTCGCTCGGGGCTGATAGTCCCACCACAGGGGCACTCATCGAGCATGAACTGGAGCAGACAAGCAGAAATGTCTACATGGCATGTGTCCCTGAAAGAGTGGGGTGCAGCGAGCCCCAACAACACCAGCGGCGGCTCAGCTAATCCCGACTGGAACCTGGTATGACCCTTTCTCCAGACCCACTAATGACAGTAGCTTCGCAGTCCGTTGTCATCCATCAATGCCATCATGTTTCTCATCCTGCTAGCCTTCTCTTTTTCTTCTTTCCACCCACCCTCAATCACCCCTGCCTCCTCTTTAGAATTTCTGCTCTGCAGGAAGCTACGACAACAGAGAATCAGTGAATATCTCCCTGAGGGGCAAAGCCAACCAATGGAAACTGGTTTAACCCAAATGGAGAGCCCAGTACACGGAAATAAACAGGTGAGGATGAGGACCGTTATCTATGAGGAGTAGGGAGTAACTGGCAAAGGGGCTTTAGCGCTTCGTGATTGGGCGTACTTTCCATTCCTTGAATGAGCCAGGTTCCGGGACCTGCCTGCCTACAAAGCCACGTTGGGAAGTTTGGGAAAGACATACACTGTGGACCAGTGCAGCCCAGGTGTGGGGTTGGCATGCAGAGGATGCCTTCATGGGAATTGGGTCAAACAGCCCCACAGCTGGACTTGAGCCCCATGCACCACCACACCCCACCCCCCCCACCCCGCAATGCTCTGATGGTGGTGCACGCTGCCTTGGGCATTTACTCGGGCTGTTCTCTCTTCAAGTCTCAACTTCGAGGTGACTGTGTCACGTAAGCCTTCCCAGCCCCTCACAGCTGACCTTGCTCACTTTCCATTCTCATGTCACCCTGCCACCCTGACCTTCTCCTTAATTAGCCTCAACACAATCACAATACCTGTGGGATTGTCTGTCTCTGATGAGTGTGGAAGCTCCCAGAAAGGAGGGTCTGTGTCCCTCGTGCTCACTGCCGGAAGCCCTGCACGGGCCAGGCACATGGGATGCACTCGGTAAAGGCCTCCTGAAGACGTGAATGTTGGAACGAATCGAGGTTCAATTCAGGAGTCATCAGAAGTTACCTGATCCTTCTAAGGGGAATGGTTTGAGCACACTCTCCCCTCTGTGCAGCCTGGACATGCCAGGACAGTCCCTGTATCAGATGCTGGGTCCTCTGATTAGACTGGGATACGGAAGCTGAGGCTGAATGGGCCAGCCTTTTCTGCACGTACACCCCTACCTTTCTCATTCGCACCCAGAAGACATGCACTGGGCGCACATTACAAAAATGTGCTTCCCGGACTTACAAGAGAAGCAAACTCCTCACATCATCCAGGCAATCTAGAACAGTCGAGTGACTACCCAAGTTTGGAACACACAGGCTGCCTGTGTTTTCATGGTGCCCGATCAGCTTTTACTCCTTTGAAAAGTGTTTATTGGGTACCTACTCTGTGCACCAAGCACAATTCTAGGGGCTTATTTTTCTAATCTCAAGGTAGCTTTGGGGAGTACAAGCTGGGCAGATTGCCCTCTGAAAGTGGTGAAAACTTGACATTCTGACTGCAATACACCAGACTCAGTCCAGATCTGCTGTCCTATTCACGGCTTGAGCCATGCAGCTTGACCACCGCAAGGAGAGTGCAGTTGATAGCATTAATCTGATTTGCAAGCATTAATCTGTGTGTGTTGAACAGCCACAACCCACAGCAGGACAGTGATTTTCTGCTTTGAAAAGGGTACTTGCTTGCAGACTATTTCCAGGAGCTCTAGACCAGGTTAAAGATCTGCAGTTTTATAAGGAGGCATTAGGAAACTATTTGTAATATGATTACAAACTGATCTTCAGCCTGACACCCAGCACAGCTTCATCTTCCACACAGGTCGGTGCATAGTTGTCTCCCCACCCCAGTCCTCCCCACACTGCCCTGGCCATGCAGCCCCTTCCCCAGAACCACCCCCCCCCCATCTCCGCCTCCCAGCCCGGCACCACCCCTCCCCACCCCCCTTGGCACAGTAGGGAGCCACCCCAGTTGCTGAATATTTTTAATATCAACCCTGATTACAGGTGAAGAATTCTATAAAGATTCTATAGTCTATTCCATAAAGATTCCATAAAGGATTCTATAAAGTAGCATCTAAGTACTTTGTGTTTAATTCTGTACGGCGGGAAGGGGAAGAAAGTCCTTGTTTTCAGGGCATTTGGCCTCTAACACGACGGCCAGCAGAGGGAGTCATTTCCCAGCATAAAAGTTGCCACGAAACCCAAGATGGCCACTGTGTTAGGGCCTTGGTAACCAAGTGCGGAAGACTGAGAGGCTCAAACAATAAAGATGTATTGTCTCACACTTCCGGAGGCCAGAAGTCGGAAACCAAGGGGTCCGCAGGGTTGATTCCTTCTGGGGCCTCTCTCCCTAGCTCGCAGATGGCCACCTTCTCTTTGTCTTACCTGGTCTTCCCTCTGCGTATGTCCGATGTCCCGATCTCTTCTTCTAAGGACACCGCTCATGTTGAATTAGAATCCACCCTAACTGCCTCATTTTACCTTAATTACCTTTTTTTTTTTTTAAGACTTTATCTATCTGACAGAGAGAGAAAGAGCAAGCCCAAGCAGGGGGAGCAGTAGAGGGAGAGGGAGAAGCAGACTCCCCACTGAACAGGGAGCCCCACACGGGACTCGATTCCAGGACCCTGGGATCATGACCTGAACCAAAGGCAGACGCTTAACTGACTGAGCCACCCAGACTCCTCCCCCCCTTAATTATCTCTTTAAGGCCCTATTTCAGTTACGGTCACTTTCTGAGATACTGGGGGTTAGGACTTCAACATATGGATTTAGGGCAGACACAATTCAGCCCAAAACAGCCACCCTGTTTTCAATTTTGTTAACTTTTTAAAAGATGTGTATTTTTTTTAAATGTTTTCTCCACTATTTTCTAGAAATTTTGCTCACCTGGGGGCGCCTGGGTGGCTCCGTCAGTTAAGCTTCTGTCTTCGGCTCAGGTCATGATCCCAGGGTCCTGGGATCGAGCCCCGCATCAGGTTCCCTGTTCAGTGGGGAGTCTGTTTCTCTTTCTTCCCTGTCCCTCCCCCCACTCGTGCACTCTCGCACTCTCTCTCTCTCTCTCATAAATAAATAAGAAATCTTTTTTAAAAATTTGCTAACCTGTACTGTTTTTACTCCCATGATGATAAACACATGGTTCAAAGGTCTTGTCCCACCACAGTACTGGCACACGTGGATGGTTTGCTCAGATTGACAGAAAGCGCGGACGCAGGCACCCCTTGGGGGAGTCACGCAAGTTCAATATCTAAGGACACAGAAGGAAGTCAATGATGTCAAGACACAAGGATAGTGGCTGGCGGCCACCTACAGAGGCCAGGTCAGGTTCTTGAGGCATGGAATGGGGAGTTGCGGATGATGCCATGATAATAAGAGCCATCCCAGACGTCCTCACACCTAGTCTCAGAAACTCTCTCCTCCCTCCTGATTTCCCCTTCTCTTACTGCAGCTTCAAACCCACAAAGCTGGGGCAGTTCTGCTGCTTGGTTAGCCTTGAGTCAGTCAGGGAAACCGCCCGGGCCTGGTGTGCCTCATCAATCTTTCAGCTAGACCATAGCAATCTGACTACAGGGGAGCGTGCTCTGCTCCCCAGGCAAATGGAGCCTTGTCTGATACACCCCGACTTAGAGCCTCAGAGCTGAGACAAGGGCAGTTAGAGGTCCTTGAGGGGGTCAGGCTAACTGGACCCTAGACTCAGAACATCTTACCCAGCAGTCTTAGAATGTGGTCTACCCAGTCTAAAGAGTTGTCTTAAGGATGAACAAATGCATCTAAATAGTAACCAGTTGTCTTACCTTATAATCAATTCATTGCAAGTAAATATCATTTGAAAATTATTGTATGTACTTCCTTATGCGTTCGTGCGTCAGAGATTTTATGCAAAATACACCATTACCACCACCAGTATAGTAGATGTGATCAGGAAAGGACAATTATTTGCTTAAAGTAGGATTCTTTGCTTAAAGTGCACTTGTACTTACTGGGCATGTCAGGACATTTGAGGTAGAGTTTAATTTTTTCTTTTTTCTTTAAATTTTATTTATTTATTTGACAGAGAGAGACACAGCGAGAGAGGGAACACAAGCACGGGGAGTGGGAGAGGGAGAAGCAGGCTTCCCGCGGAGCAGGGAGCCCAATGCGGGGCTCGATCCCAGGACCCTGGGATCATGACCTGAGCCGAAGGCAGACGCTTAACGACTGAGCCACCCAGGCGCCCCAGAGTTTAATTTTTTAAAGAGATTAAAAGCCAGAGTCTGGATCCAGAGGCCAGCAAGCCTTTCCACACCTCTCGGGCTCCCCGGGGGGGACAGGGACAGTTCTAATGAAATAAGAGCTCTGAGTCAACACTGATTCACTCAGCCATTCATTCTAGATCCCAGAAGTCAGCTGGGCCCACTTTCTTTTTGGAGATCAAAGTGTGATTGGCTCAGCTCCATTAATATCATGACCCACGATGTGAGGTCCCTGGACCTGTGTTCGTAGAATCTCCCTCTCTTCACCCCAGTATGACCTCAGGACTTCTTTAAGCTCTGCCAAAGGCATCCACTCACACACACAAAAAGCATGATAGCGCTCTGGAAAATGTATTGTGGCAGGGGGAGGGTGGTGCTTGGTGATTGCATTACACAATCCACAGCAAACAACCTCACAATATGTGCTTAAATATTCAGCCCTTGCAGGGCTAGGGGGAGGGGGGAAGTAGCTCTCTCGTGCCTGAGTGCTCTCTTCCTCCCTGCCCTTCTCCCACTTCACTGGAGACCCTCTCCTCAATCCTGGACCTCCCCACTCCCAGGGCTACCTCCAGCCCACAGAGCACGATGGTGGACATATACAGGGAAATCCAGCTCTCCCCAGTCCCCATGCCACAGGTTACTTCTAACCCCATCTAGGGGCTCCCCTTAACCTTCTTTCTAACATGATCCGCCCTCTTTAAAGAGCAACTAAGGTTCCGTAGAGCTTTTAAGTTTTCTGTTTCTCTTAACAATTCATGTGACCAATTCTCATTGAATGCCTTCCACATCATGGTCACAACGAGGGCTCTGGAGCCAGACTCCAAGGTTAGAATCCTGGATTCACCACTTCCTGTGTGACTTTGGGCAAGTTACTTGTCCTCTCTGGGCCTCTGTTTTCTCGCCTGTAAAATGGGGAAGGTGCTAACAGCTCCTGGCCCTCCAGGTGGTGGGAGCACGTGACTTAGTATGGTGGGAGCAGGCAACAGTACCAGCATGGAGTAGGAGGCTCGGTGGCGCTGTGTGGGAGGCGCGGGATGAGCCGGGGAAACACAGCCAGGGGCGAGTAGCCCCTCAACCTGATGTCAACGTGCTGTGATGGGGGAAGTACAGGGTGCTGTGGGCTTGACAGGAGGGTCATCCTGCCCACATGTGGGGACAGGGACAGCTAAGCAGAGTCCAGGAAGGGAAAGAGGAGCAGAAAAGAGGAGGTGAGGGTCTTCCAGGGACAGGGAAGAACACTTACATGCACACCCCCACAGGGACAAGGGAAAACAGAGATCAAGAGAGGACACGAATTTAGCCTCGCAGGACAGAGAATGGGATGAGGAGTGGCCCAAAGACTGGAGCAGGAAGTGGGGACAGGAAGAGGTGGCCTTTGGCCCCGTGGAGGAGTCTGCCTTTCATTCCAAGGATGATGGGAGCCTCAGAAGTCTTATGCAAGGGAGCAAAGGGGTGGAATTTGCATTTTAGCAAGATGGCGCTGGCTGCTGTGTGGAAAGGGAGTGAGAGCATGGGATTATGGGTTTTTCATGTTTGCCTGTGACCCATCGGAAGTGAGGCATGCTGCCCCACAACCAGAAAGAGGCCCAGGGTTTGAGGGGAATGAAGTTTATTCATCTTAAAGAAAAACAATATGAGGGGCGCCTGGGTGGCTCAGTCAGTTAAACATCTTCGACTCAGGTCATGATCTCAGGGTCCTGGAATGGAGGCCTGCATTGGGCTCCACGCTCAGCAGGGAGTCTGCTTCTCTGTCTGCTCCTCACCACGCACACACACACACACCACATACACACACACCACTCACCACACACACACACACACTACACACACACACCATTCACCACACACACACACACACTACATACACACACACACCATTCACCACACACACCACACATACACCATATGCAATGCACACACTTGAAACAGTTCAATATTTATCATTATTATGTTCAATGTGCTGTGCTATGTTCTATTCTACTTTTTTTCTTCTTTCCATTCTATTCCATTCCATTTTTTTTTCTAATGATGTCCGAGACTCACTAAATTGGTTTCATGAACTATTAGTGGTTCCCAAGCTGCAGTTTGGAAAACACTGACTTGGAGGGAGGCACGGGAAGCCCACAGCCTGCTGTGAATGGGGCTTCAAAGCAGAATGGGCCAGAGGGTGTGCTCTAGGCACAGCCTGGGCCCCAGCTCTGACACACAGCCACTTGCCATGGTGGGGTATGAATGGGGGGACGCAGGGCCTCATAGCTTGCTGGGAGACCTGAAAGGACAGGGCCCCTTGCTGTATTTGCATGGCCAATCTGACCCTAAGACGGTTTGATTTTTTATTTAAATTCAATTTAATTAACATATAGTGTATTATTAGCTTCAGAGGTAGAGTTTAGTGATTCATCAGTTGCATATAACACCCAGTGCTCATTACATCACGTGCCCTCCTTAATGCCCATCACCCAGTTACCCCATCCCCTCACCCCTCTCCCCTCCAGGAACCCTCAGTTTGTTTCCCACAGTTAAAGTCTCTTACGGTTTGCCTCCCTCTTTGTTTTCATCTTATTTTATTTTCCCTTCCTTTCCCCTACAGTGATCTATTTTGTTTCTTAAATTCCATGTATGAGTGAAATCATATGGTATTTGTCTTCTCTGACTGTTCGCTTAGCATAATACCCTCTAGTTCCATCCATGTCATTGCAAATGGCAAGATTTCATTCTTTTTGATGGCCGAGTAATATTCCATTGTATATATATACCACATCATCTTTATCCATTCATCTGTTGATGGACATCTGGGCTCTTTCCATATTTTGGCTACTGTAGACATTGCTGCTATAAACATTGGGGTGCAGGTGCCCTTTCAAATCACTATGTTTGTATCCTTCAGATAAATACCTAGTAGTGCAATTGTTGGGTCATAGGGTAGCTCTATTTTTAAATTTGAGGAACCTCCATAATGTTTTCCACAGTGGCTACACCAGTTTGCATTCCTACCAACAGTGTAAGAGGGTTCCCCTTTCTCCACATCCTCGCCAATATCTGTTGTTTCCTGAGTTGTTAATTTTAGTCATTCTGACTGGCGTGAGGTGGTATCTCATTGTGTTTTTTATTTGTATTTCCCTGATGCCGAGTGATGGTGAGCATTTTTTCATGTGTCTGTTGGCCATTTGTATGTCTTCTTTGGAGAAATGTCTGTTCATGTCTTCTGCCCATTTCTTGACTGGATTTTTTGTTTTTTGGGTGTTGAGTTTGAAGAGAACACAGGCAGCAACCTCTTCGACCTCAGCCGCAGCAACTTCTTGCTAGACACGTCTTCAAAGGCAAGGGAAACAAAAGCAAAAATGAACTATTGGGACTTCATCAGGATAAAAAGCTTTTGCACAGCAAAGGAAACAGTCGACAATACTAAAAAGCAACCTATGGAATGGGAGAAGATATTCACAAATGTCTTATCAGATAAAGGGCTAGTATCCAAGATCTATAAAGAATTTAAGAAGGTTTGACTTTTAATTGCACTTTGCTTACAGTGGCCTGTGGGTTTCCCGTGCCTACTTCCAAATCAATGTTTTCCAAACTGCACTTTGGAGCCTATTAGTGGGTAATGAAATCACTTCAGTAAGTCTCAGACACAGCATTAAAGAAAAAGAAGGAATGGAGTGGAATGGAATGGTGTAGAGTGGAATAGAATGGAGTGGAGTGGAGTGGAATGGAGTGGAGCAGAATGGAATGGACTGGAATGGAGTGGAGTGGAGTGGAGTGTAATAGAATGAAATGCAGGGGAATGGAATGGAATGGAGTGGAGTAGAGTGGAATGGAGGGGAATGAAATGGAGGGGAATGGAATGGAGTGGAGTGGAATGGAATGGAGTGGAGTGGCATAGACTGGAATGGAATGGAGTGGAGTGGAGTGGAGTGGTATGGAGTGCAGTGGAGTGTAATAGAATGGAATGGAGGGGATGGAATGGAATGGAATGGAGTGGAGTGGAATGGAATGGAGTGGAATGGCGTAGACTGGGATGGACTGGAATAGAGTGGAGTGGAGTGGCGTAGACTGGAATGGACTGGAATGGAGTGGAGTGGAGTAGAGTGGAGTGGAATGGAATGGAATTAATAGAATAGAATAGAATAAAACAGAATAGAATAGACTAGACTAGAATTGAATAGGCACATTTCATGGCACATGGGAAGGATAAGTACTGACTTGTTTGGGATGTGTATGTATGTGTGTGTGTGTGTGTGTGTGTGTGTGTGTGTGTGTGTGAAACTTTTACTTCAAACCAGCCATTAAGTAAGTAAAATTGTAAATACAGGGCAGAGAAAATCAATCATGTCCAGTGATTCAGACACAGAATTTACAGAATGGAGCAACTCAAGAAGCTAGAGACTGAAAAATAAAGAAAACATCCAGCGCCCACAGCCTGTGACTAAATCTGCCAGATGATGCCTCAGTGAGAGCTGAGTAGTTTCTTCACTGGGCCAACTTTCTTTGTTAATGTTCAAACCAGCTGTCCTTTCCTCCTG
Organism: Phoca vitulina; assembly: GCF_004348235.1. Lineage (NCBI taxonomy): Eukaryota > Metazoa > Chordata > Mammalia > Carnivora > Phocidae > Phoca > Phoca vitulina. Next base: position 321,501 of record NW_022589798.1, read on the forward strand.
CTTCCAATGGGCCTGAGTAGGACGGGGCCTACAGTAATGGAGTGACTCACCCTCCCGAGAGTCACTTCAGAAGGCCTCAGGCCAAGATCATTCTTTGCTTTCCTTCACAGATGCCTCCACCAGCAATGGGCCACTGCTCAAACCATGTGGGAACCTGCTATGGGAATTTTTCACAAAGTTGCAACTCAGTCCTTACTATGTCAGGGGTTTTCTGAGAAATGGCAGCATTACTGGACTATTACTCAGCAATAGTTGGGTTGATCTCTTGAAAACAAAACAAAGGGGCTCCTGGGTGGCTCAGTTGTTAAGCGTCTGCCTTCGGCTCAGGTCATGGTCCCAGGGTCCTGGGATCGAGCTCCGCATTGGGCTCCCTGCTCAGCGGGGAGCCTGCTTCTCCCTCTCCCACTCCCCCTGCTTGTGTTCCCTCTCTTGCTGTGTCTCTCTCTGTCAAATAAATAAAAAAACAAAAACAAAAACAAAAAGCTAATAGTCATCATCAAGGAGAAGCAAGTCAACTCCTCGTCTTTCCCACAAAGCTGCTTCTCCTCCAGGCTGTGCTTCCTCAATCCTTGGCATCACCCCTTGGCCTCCTGCCCCCAATGCAATCACCATGCCCTACCTCGCCCAGCTCCTAAATACCTGCCAAACCCATCTGTGTTTCTCCTCCGCCAGGGCCAGGGCCAGCGCTCAGCCCCAGCCCCCATCGTCTCTGCCAGGACGACTGCAGCAGCCTCCTCACACATCTCCCTGCTCCCAAGTCCCTGTCCTTACAGCAAGCAGAGTCGCCTTCTGGAACAGCAGCTCTGGTTCTCCCACTCTCCTGCTCCAACTCGCTGATAATGGCTTCCCGTTGCTCTCAGAATCCAGCCCCAGATCTTTCCCTCCTTGACGGCACTATACATGCTAGCTACCATCATCACTTTTTTATCACTTAAAATAAAAACTTTGGTGACAAAGAAACATTTTTGAGACATATCAGCTAAAAGATATTTACTGCTTCTGATAATTAAATAAATAAACTATAATCACTATTTTTTAACAAAGAGCATTTTGTTATGTCAACCAAACCTTTACTCCATGATTACACAAGCAAAAACCAAAATCTCAAACACCCACACCTTAGCGAATGCCCCTTCTCTTATCCCCTCCCCCTCCCCAGTAGCTAATGCTAACATTTCTCTGGTATCCCAGTATTGGTTCGATTGTCACATCGTCCCTAACTCCCCAGGATAAGTGCCCCCATACATTCTCATGGCTCCTGGTCTGTCTCCTTTCTAGAACAGATCACAACTGTCAGGAATTATCTGGTTGCGTTGCACTTTATTGAATGTCTTTCTTCACGGCTCTGGAAGCAGCTCCATGGGATGAGGAATGAGCCAGCCTCACTCACTGAGGGTCCTGTGGCTCCCGGTGCAGTGCCTAGCAGAGTGGACACTCGGGAAATAGCTAATAAGTGGATTCCGGTTCTAGTTTCAGATGCTGACTCAGCAAGAGTGCTGATTCACCCAAGATAAAGCTAGGGAAAACTTTAAGGAGAAAACTGATAAAAGTATGAGAAACTCCTGGGGAACGTGGTTGTGAAAGCATGGGGGGCTTTGGCCAGAAGGCAGGAGGAGCTGGTAGGCTGGCTCTGAAAAGGCTTACACAGGAAAGAAACCACGGGCTCTGGGCTTCTTTCTCCCCAGCCAATGTCAGGGGCAAACTGACTTCCCTACACCCATCCCGACCCAGACCTGTGGCCCAGTTATCTCCAGGAGGAAAATCGGGGCATCTCAGTAGTCCTGTGCTTATGAGGAGTTAAGAAAAACAAGTGGGGAAACACACATATAGTTGATTCCCTTCTCTGACAGCTCCCTTTTCAAACCTCCATGCCAAAGGAATCAAAATCCAAAACTCTTCCTAACACTGTTTCTCCCTGGGACAAAGGGTGGAGAGCTAACCTGAGGAGTTTGTTTTGTTGAGTGTGGATGGCAGGGACTGATCCATCCCCACCCACTCCCTGGGGCACATGGAGACTGGAGGCCAGCCTTCATGGATATTGCCGGAGAGAGACACCAATCCCCCACAGCCCCACCATGGAAAATGCGCTCACAGGTCAAAATAGAGAAACACACGTGAGAAGCATAACCATTTTCAAAACAAACAAGCAAGCAAATAACAACAAACCCTGGATTACAGATTCCATCAGAAGCGGAAATGTTGTTTAAGGTAAGATGTTAAAATTAGCCTAATAAATTATTAAGAAATAAGAAGAACTGGGACACCTGGGTGGCTCAGTCGATTAAGCGTCTGCCTTCAGCTCAGATCATGATCTCAGGGTTCTGGGATCGAGTCCCGCATCGGGCTCCTTGCTCAGCGGGGAGCCTGCTTCTCCCTCCCCCTCTGCCGCTCCCCCTGCTTATGCTCTCTTGCTTGCTCTCTCTCTGTCTTAAATAAATAGAATTTAAAAACAAAAGAAAGAAGTGAAACAATAATAAAGCAACATAAAAAGGGAACTGAGCCTAAGGAACAAAAAATATAAATAGTTGAAGTAAAGAGCACATTGATGGAAATAAAGAGCAGACTGGATGCAAGTCAAGAACGAGTTGGTAAGTTGGAAATCCATACTGAGGAACTTCCTTAAAAGAAGGACAAGAAAAAAATAGAAAATATTAGAGAAAAGCAAAGAAATATGGGTGATTTATGTGTAAGTGCTAATATCCCAATAATGAGACCCAGAAAGACAGAGGAATGAAATGAAAAGAAGGAAATGGTTGAAGGAATAATGGAGCTAGATTTCCTAATTAAAAAAAAAAAAAGAAATATCTCAGAATTAAAGGGCCTATTCAATGAGAAAGAGGAAAAATAGGGGGCAGGGGGACTCACACCTAGACACCTTAAATAAAACAGGGAAATATCATTAAAAGCCATATATGAAAACCCCACACCTAACATCATCCTTAATGGGGAAGAACTGAGAGCTTTTCCTCTAAGATCAAGAACAAGACAGGGATGTCCACTCTCATCACTTCTATTCAACATAGTACTGGAAGTCCTAGCCACAGCACTGAGGCAAGAAAAAATAAATAAAAGGCATCCTAATGGTCAAGAAAGAAGTTAAACTTTCACTAATTGCAGATGACATGATACTCTACATAGAAAACCCTAAAGACACCATCAAAAAACTACTAGCACTGATAAATGAATTCAGTAAAATCATAGGATACAAAATTAATATACATAAATCTGTTGCACTTATTTACACTAAAAATAGAAGTAGCAAAAAAGACAATTAAGAAAATAATCCTATTTACAGTTGCACAAAAAGAATAAAATACCTAGGAATAAACTTAACCAAGGAGGTGAAAGACCTGTAGTCTAAAAACTGATAAACACTGATAAAAGAAATTGAAGAGGACACAAACAAATGGAAAAATATTCCATGCTTATGGATTGGTAGAACCAATGCTGTTAAAACGTCCATGTTACCCAAAGTAATTTATAGATTTAATGCAATCCCTATCAAAATACCAACAACATTTTTCACGGAACTAGAACAACCATTCTAAAATTTGTATGGAACCATAAAAGACCCCAAATAGCCAAAGCAATCTTGAGAAAGAAGAACAAACCTAGAGGTATCACTATCCCAGATTTCAAGATATATTACAAAGCTGTAGTAATCAAAACAGTATGGCATTGGCACAAAAGTAGACATTTAGATCAATGGAATAGAATACAGAGTCCAGAAATAAACCCATACTTACATGGTCAATGAATCTACAACAAAGGAGACAAGAATATCCAGTGGGAAAAAGACAGTTTCTTCAACAAATGGTATTGGGAAAACTGTACAGCTACAAGCAAAAGAATGAAACCAGACCACTTTCTTACACTGTACGCAAAAATAAACTCAAAATGGATTAAAGACCTAAATGTGAGACCTAAAACCATAAAAATCCTAGAAGAAAACATAGGCAGTAATTTCTTTGATATTAGCCATAGAAATATTTTTCTAGATAGGTCTCCCGAGGCAAGGGAAATAAAGGCAAAATTAAACTATTGGGATTACACCAAAATAAAAAGCTTTTCCACAGTGAAGGAAACCATCAACAAAACAATAAGGCACCTTACTGAATGGGAGAAGATATTTGCAAATGAAATATTGAAGAGGTTAATATCCAATACATATAAAGAACTTACACAACTCAACACCAAAAAAATAAATAATCCAATTAAAAAATGGGAAGAGGACCTGAATAGGCACTTTTCCAAAGAAGACAAACAAATGGCCAACAGATACATGAAAAGATGCTCAACATCACTCATCATCAGGGAGAAGCAAATCAAAACCACAGTGAAATACCACCTCACACCTGTCAGAATAGCTAAAATAAAAAATGTAAGAAACAACAGGTGTTGGCAAGGATGTGGAGAAAAAGGAACCCTCGTGCACTATTGGTGGGAATGCAAATTGGTGCATCCCCTGTGAAAAACAGTATGGGGGGGTCCTCAAAAAATTAAAAATGGAACTACCATATGATCCAGTAATTCCACTACTGGGTATTTGCCCAAAGAAAATAAAAACACCAATTCAGAATGTTATATGCACCCCTATGTTTATTGCAGCATTATTTGCAATAGCTAAGATATGAAAGTAACCCAAGTGTCCATTTATAGATGAATGGATAAAGAAGATGTGTGTGTGAGTGTGTGTGTGTGTGTGTGTGTGTATACATGGTACTATATGTACACACACACTGGAATATTACTCAACCATAAAAAAGAATGACGTCTTGCCATTTGTGACTACATGGACGGACCTAGGGGGTATAAGGCTAAGTGAAATAAGCCAGGTAGGGAAAGACAAATACCATGTGATTCCACTTCTATGTGGAATTTAAGAAACAAAACAAACGAACAAAGAAAACAAGAGAGACATGAATAAACAAACTTAATACAAAACAAAACTTAAATACAGAGAAAAAAACTGGTGGTTGCCAGAAGGGAAGTGGGTGGGGGGATGGGTGAAATAAATCAAAGGGATTAAGAGCACTTTCATCATGATGAGCACTGAATAATGTATGGAATTGTTGACTCATTATATTGTACACTTCAATGAATATAACACTGTATGTTAACTATACTTTTAAAAAAGTACTCAAGAGTTGAGATTTAACAAAAATAATTTTTTTAAATATGGAACTATCAAAGACAAAGAAAATTCTGAAAGCTTCTAGAGGAAAAATCATTTTATACAAAGGAAAAAAATCCGACTCTTGGTTTCTGCTCAGGCCATGATCTCAGGGTCGTGAGATCGAGCCCTGCATCGGGCTCCGTGCTCAGTGGGGAGTCTGCTTCAGATTCTCTGCCTCTGCCCCTCCCCCTGCTCTCTCTTTCTCTCTTTCTCTAAAAATAAATAAAATGTTTAAAAAAAAAAGAGTTACAGCAGGAAAAGAGAAATAAACCAGGACTGTCTTAAGCAAATCAAGATGTATGGTTAACCATGCCTTATAAAATAAATCGGAAAGTATTATTCAGGATGAGGAAGATTTTTAAAAATTATAAAAGTTTTAATTCCCCAATAATATATGAGGCAAAAAAAATTGATAAACAGAGGAAAAAAGAGACAAACAAAAAAACAAACTTAACGCAGAGAACGAACAGGTGGTCACCAGAGGGGAGGTCGGTGGGGGAATGGGTGAAATAGATAAAAGGGATTAAGAGGTACAAACTTCCACTTACAAAATAAATAAGTCACAGAGATGAAAAGTACAGCATAGGGAATATAGTCAATAATATTGTAATATATGGTGACAGATGGTGACTACACTTATCATGGTGAGCACTGAGTAATGTATAGAATTATTGAATCATTATATTGTACACCTGAAACTAATATAACACTGTATGCTAATCAGACTTCAGTAAAAAACTTTTGATAGAAATACAGGGAGAAATTGATCAAATCCACCTTCACAATAGGAGATTTTAACACACCATTCTCAGTAATGATGGGTCCAGGAAACAAACAAAAAAATCAGCTAAAATATAAAAGATTTGAATATCACCTAAAAAATACAGAGGGTCATGCAACCAAAACACAGTTTTTCAAGCAGACATGAAACATTTACAAAAACTGCTCATATACCAGGCCATAAAGAAGCCCTAAACAAATTTCAAAGAATAGATATCACACAAACCAGACCCTCTTGACCAAACATAACTGAGCTAGAAGCTCATATAAAGAGAAGTAGTTGCATGTTTGCTGGTAGGGGAATAAACTCATGTAAGAATACTGGGGAGAATGTTTGGCATGTCCTTCTAAAGTGAAATATTCACATACCTTACGATTCAACAGTTTCACTCTCAGAAACATCCCTGAAGCTCGTGCCCCATCAGATAGGCAAAATATACAAGGACGTTTGGAGCACGACTACTCAATAAGAAAACCCTGGCGGTGCCCAGTGGGCTCAGTCGGTAGAGCATGTGACTCTTGATCTGGGGGTTGTGAGTTCGAGCCCCACGTTGGGTGGAGAGATTACCTAAATTTTGGGGAAAAAAATCTTAAAAAAAAAAAAGAAAGAAAGAAAAAGAAAAACTGTAAACAACCCAAATACTCATCAAAGGAAAGTAGGAGATTAGATTATCGTTGTGCTTGTTTTGTCCTGCTGCATAACAAATTAGCACAGACTTAGTGGCTTAAAATGACACCGATTTATTACCTCAAAGTTCCATAGGTTAGAAGTCTGGACAGGTCAGAGCTGAGTTCTCTGCTCACAGTCTTCCCAGTCTGGCTCAAGGTATTGCATGGGGCAACCAGCTCATCTGAGGCTGGGGTCTGCTTCCAAGCTCACTGGTTGTTGGCAGAGTTCAGTTCCTAGCTGTGGTAGGTCACAGGCCCCACTTGCTTGATGGCTGTCAGCTGGGGCATCCTCAGCTTCTGTAGGCCACCTGTCACATGGCCCTGTCCACAGCATGACCGTTTTCCTCTGCAAAGCTAGCAAGGAAATATCACTGCAGCTTGAAATCTCTGGCTCTAGCCCCAGATTTAAAGGGCTCGTGGGATTAAGTCAAGTTCCACTGATTTGGGACCTGGATTACATCCACCGAATTCCATCACAGCAGCACCTAGATTAGTGTTTGACTGAATAAGGTGTGTGGACACCAGGGCCTAGGCAGCCACGTTAGAATTCTGCCTTGCACCATGGGCTATCCGCACAATGAACATTATGTAGCAGCCAAATGGAATGAATTATAGCCACCTGCAACTGCTGAGATGATCCTTAGCAATTTTATATTATATGGAAAAGTACAGTCCCAAAGGCCCTAAATTAAAAACAACTAAAAATTGTTAAGTGCTTTCAAGGGATACATACTCATGTAACAAAGCAATATAAAAGAGAGAAAGCAGGGAGATGATAGGCCCAGGTTTGGGGGAATCAGGCGGGTAGGATGTAGGAGGGTTAGATGTAGGTTACTGTTAGGGGCAGAGATGAGAGCAGGTAAGTGGGTTCATAGGATGTTATTATATTATTTAAAATAACTAATTTGAAGCAGGACAGATACGGTCCAATGATGGGAAAATGTCAGGAAAATGTCATGAAGCATTATGATGATTCCGATTCTGCATACCTGAGGCGTAATTAAAATTGAAGAAAAGAAAAAAATTGTTAAATGAAAGAATATATTATGGAATTAAAAAGTGTGTCCCCTCGGTGGCAGGGGAAGCAGCTGGGTTCCAGACAGCACCGAAGAGGCAGTGACTTATTTCCATCCTGGGAAACTTCCCAAATGCAAGTAGAAATTACCATGTGTTAGAAAAGCCTCGTCTGAAAATATCTGTGATGATCAGGTACCACTCTCACCTGCTCAGACCTTGAACTCTGTCTTTTATTTATTTATTTATTTATTTATTTATTTATTTATTTATTTTGTAGTTTTTAATTTTATTATATTATGTTAGTCACCATACAATACATCATTAGTTTTCTTGAACTCTGTCTTAGCCCTGTTTTCTGTTTCCTTTCCCCTCCAACGCCGATGGTTCCTGGGCACCAGCATTTAAACACACCCAAGGGGGCGCCTGGGTGGCTCAGTCGGTTAAGGGTCCAACTTCTGATTTCAGCTCAGGTCGTGATCTCAGGGTCCTGAGATCAAATCCCAAGCCAGGCTCCGAGCTCAGCGCCAAGTCCGCCTGAGACTCTCATTCTCTCCCTCCGCCCCTCCCCTGCTCGTGCTCGCTCTCTCTCTCTCTCTAAAATAAATAAATCTTTAAAAAAATTTTTTTCCCTCTCTGCCCCTCCCCCCACTTGTGCTCTCGCTCTCTCACTCTCAAAAAATAAAAATAAATAAAAAATAAACTAAACACACCCAAGGCTCTCCTGTGTGGGGGGAATGAAGCAGGACCTCTCTACCCCCCAAAACCGCTCCAGCAGCAACACTATCTCCTCTCACACTTTCCTGGCAAAAATCCATTGCAAACAAGTCCTCTGCATTCAGGGTTTCAGTCCTCAGGCCACCCACGGCCACCTGGTTTTCCCCCTTCCCCACCGCACAAAACCTACACCCCACCAAGTCACCCACGACAGCTAGGCATTTAATTTTCCTGACATTTTGGCACCTTTAGACTCTGTCAACCGCTTCCTCCATGAACCCTTCTCCCGTGGCAGCTGTGGTTTTTCTATCACTTCCCTGACTGGTCCTTTCCGGTCTCGTCGGCCGGATGATTTTTCTCCACTGTTCCCTAAAGGCTAAGGCCGCTGGTAGCTCCGTCCTCACATCCCCAGGTCCCACTCTCCAGGCTCTCCGGAGTAGCTCCTCTGCACTCAATGTGACAGTCTCGTCTCCAAATCCTCCCCTGCGCTAAATCTTCCTCGCTGTGGGTGCATAGAACCAACTACCCCTGGAAACGTATGCAAAGCCCTTGTATCTTGAACCGTCTGTGCCCCAAACTGAGCTCACCATTTCCTCCACACCCAACGTCTGCTCCTTCCTTGATGTATACTATATTAGTTAGGGCTGTCCAGAGAAACAGAACCAATGCAATATGAAGAGAGAGAGAGACAGAGAGACTTGTTTTCAGGAACTAGTTCAAGTGATTGTGGAGGCCAGCAAGCTGGAGACGTAGGGAAGAGTTGATGCTGCGCTTGAGTCCAAAGCAGTCTGGAGAGAGCACTCCTTCTACCTAAAGCAATCTCAAGTCTCTTTTCTTACCACCTTCAACTGATGGGGTGAGGCCCACCCACAGTAGGGAGGCAGATCAGCTTTACTCAGCGTCTACTGATTTAAATGGTGATCACATCTAAAGAATACCTTTGCAGCAATATCTAGACTGGCATTTAGCCCAAACCCAGGTACCACGGCCTAGCCAAGTTGCCGGAGGAAATTACCCTTCACACATAACACCTTGCAAAACGGCACCACCATCTAACTGATGCCTAATCCAGGATCCTGGGAATTTCCCCTGACTCCTTATGTAACCGTAAGTCCACACCAAGTTCCGCTTACTCATCTTCTGACATATTTCTAATCCATCGCTGTCACAGACGTCCTGGCCCCAGGGCCCCATCACATCTGAGCTACTACCAGAGCTTCAGCCCTGCACTCTGCCCTCGCGGCCTCGCCTACCTCAAACCCTCGCTAGACACAGTGAGGAGTGAATTTGCTCATCTGTACATTGGACTGCACTGATTTCCAGTTCCAGACTCACCAGCTGCCACAAAGTCTGATACAAGCATGATCCCGTGTTGACTCAGATACCATGAGTGGTGTTATTGGTGTGTGCTTTTCCAGAATGCAGAACGGGTGGTAAATTTCTACACGAAACAGAGTACAATCGTTCCTCAATTTACACGGCAGTTACGTTTCTAGAAAATTCAATTATATGAAAACTGTACTATCTGAGTCTGCTTGGGCCGCTACAACAAAATACCCTAGACTGGGTGGCTTACACAACAGGTGTCTATTTCTCATGGTCATGGAGGCCAGAAGTCCAAGATAAACGTGGCCGGCCAGTGGGTTCCTGGTGAGAGTCTCTTTCTCTTCTTCTAAGGGCACTAATCCCATCATGAGGGCTCCATAGTTCCTTGCAGTGCGTTCACTCTGGGGGACACTGACTGAATCCTCCCCAGTGAGATCGGGAACCTCGGAAGGCTGCCATACCCAAAGACATAGCTTAGCCAAGGTGCCAAAGGAAATTACCCATCACACATAACACCTTGGAAAATGGTACCACTAGCTGCTGTTCCCCAGCACGCACCAGGACCGAGGGTCAAGTCTGGGCAGTTTGATAGGCTCTCACCAGCCTCCTATGAGCTGCCTGCCCTCTTGGGCCACTCCCCTAGAAGATCAGGGTTTCCTGGGAACCCCGCAGCTCCCCACGCTCATAGTCCTCCCAACGAATGGCTGTGTGACATTGGGAGAGTCAAGGTATGTGAGAAAACGGTGAGGTTGAGGGATTTTTAAAAATGAATCCACATTTGCACAGTAGCTCACTAGATGAGATTCAATAACACTCATGCAAAATTAACTCATTGCCATAGTATTATCTCAATAGACTTTAGGAATCACTTGGTCCATCAGCATGTTCTGGATAAGAAAGATGTTTCAAATCCCCTCACTCTTATTTGTCTTTCCCTTCAAGCACTGGTGGCACCCATTTCTCAAGCAAGCTTGGGCGATGGTCTGGGCTCCACAGGACTGCAGCTGCCCCAGGACTTTGGTACCTTAGTCATAAAGAGCCTGGTAGCGTGAAGGAGGGACAGAGCCAAGCCCTAGAGAATGTTGCTAGTCTAAGAGAGTAAAAGAGGAAGGAAATGACTCATTCTGAGAATCAGAGGTGGGGAACGAAAAGTCATGTGCATATGGCTTAGTGTCGGAGCTGAGGTTGGTGTGAAGGAGGCAAGGCCTCTCTGTCACACTGGGCCAGAAAATGCCAAAATGCCAAGGCTGCAACACCCTGAACTATTAGCAGAGAGATTTTGCAGCTGAGTCGGAAGCCGCAACCCCTCCATGCCCCGTTTCTCTCCACCTGCCTGGGCTGCAGAAGGCAGCTACATGCAGAGGGAGAGAGAAACCAAGTGCGGTCAAACCATGGTTTAGTCAGAGTCTCGGGGTGGGGGTGGGGGAACGTGTGGGGGGGGGGCAGGGATTGGCCCTCACTGTCCTCACAAGTGCAAGTTTGAGCAAGGGCTCATGGCTTATAATGGGCCCAGCCATCAGCAACCTCAGCCAGGACCTACCAAGAGGAAGCTAGAGCTGAACATTTGGCCTCAGAAGTAAACTTGACTAATGACACGTTCATGCTGGAGTTGAGACCAGATCCTGTTCTCCAGGCCCCTGATTTGGTGTTCTTTCCAGTGACCCCCTGGAAGAGTAGAAAGGTGTAGAAGTATGGATCTTATGAAGGGAAGGATCGAGCTCACTAGGACGCTCTTCAGCCCAGAGAAATGCCTTCACTGGGTCACCTCTCATCATGAAGCCTTTGTTCCACGAGGGTATTTCACATCTAGAATGTTCTTTCTCCACAAACCTCCTTCATGACCCTTTCCGCTTATCTCATTAGCAGATTTTGCCGCATACTTCCTATAAAAAGCATACTTCCTACAAAAAGCCACATGTCAGATAAACTCTTAACCTTCTGCCTTCAAATCTGCCCACTCTTTCTGTCTTCCTTTCTCCTTTTACAAAGGACAAAAGGTCCCTGCTCCTATCTAAAACCAGCCCCCTCAGTGTTCTGGATTCCCCTCCCATCTCAAGACTTACTATAAAACTACAATAATCGAGACAGTGTGGTATTGGGGAAAGAATAGACAAATAGATCAATGAAATAGAATAGAGGGCCCAGAAATAGAGCCACACAAATATAGTCACGTGATCTTTGCCAAAGCAGCAGAGAGAGTTCACCGGGGAAAGGACAGTCTTTCCAACAGACGGTGCTGACGCAGCTACATATTCAAAACAAAACAGAAGAACAAAAAAGAAAAGGAAGGAAAAGGAAAAGGAAAAAGAAGCTAGATATAGACCTTGCGCCTTTCACAAAAATTAACTCAAAGTAGATCACAGACCCATATATATGAAATGCAAAACTTTAAAGCTTTTATAAGATAACACAGGAGAAAATTAAATGACCCTGTGTTTGGTAGTAACTTTTAGATACAACACCAAAGACACAATCCACGAAAGAAAAAATCAGTAAGTTGGACTTCATTCAAATAAAAACTTCTGAGCTGTGAAAGACACGATTAAGATAATGTGAAGGCCAGGTACAGATTGGGAGAAATAGAGTTCTGCTATACTATATATAGTATATATACATACTACTATATATGTAGTGTGTATATATATATATATATATGCCGTATATATAGTATATAGTATATATATATACTATATATAGTATTTCTCTTGGAACTATACCAAGCCTTTACAATTCAATGGTGGTTATTTTTATCCCTGTTTATTGATTGGAGAATTAGGATCAGAGCGTTTTATGGAACTCGTAAGTCGGGGAGCCAGGAGAAAACCCATTAGCTCATTCATTCTTTCTTTCTTTCATTCATTCATTCATTCATTCACTCATTCATTCATTCATCGCATTTTTAGAGTGCATGAAAGGTACTCGGCGTGGTTCCAAACGCCACGCTCTGTTCTAGCCCCTGAGGATCCCGCAGTAAACAAAAAGCCCAAACCCCTGGTCCCTTCCCCTACTCGGGAGGGGAGGGTGCGGTGGGAGTGGTGAGAGCCGACTCGATCAACGTCAGTAGAGGAACCAGTCGGTGCTCCGCCCCCGGCCCGCGCCCTGGGTTTCCAACAGCCGCCGGAGGCCGCCGCTCGGCGCGCGCATCCGCATCCCGCCCTGCGTCCACCCGGCGGGAAGGAAGTCCCGCGGCTCGACCCGGGTGTCCTCCCCCGCGGAGTGTGCGGTCCGCCCCGGGGCCCTCGGCCCGCTCCGCCCGCCCGCGCCCGCCGCCAAAGCAGCCGGGGCCGCCCGCAGCGCGCATCCGGGAGGCGGGCGCCCGGGCCGGAGGCGGAGGGGCGGCGGGCGGCGGGCGGCGGCCCGGAGGCTGGCACCCCTGCGGGGAGAGGCGAGGCGACCTGCCGAGGTAAAGGGGCTGGCGGGGGCGGGGAATGGGACCGCTGGTGCGCCTGACCGCTCGGCAAACTCCTCCTCCCGGTAGCAGCTTCCCGGAATCCCCCGCAGGCTCCCCGCCTCCCGTGGACTCCGCCTCCGGCCGCGCGGCTCCCTCCCCGCGGGGCCTCCGCCCCCTTCACTCTCTCTACCCCCCACCCCCTCCTCCCCATTCCCACCCGCGGCCGCTGTGCGGGTCGACCCGGGCGTCCCCCGTTGTCCCCCGCTTGCTCCGCTCCTCGCCGCCCCCGGGAGCTGTCTTTGCACCCCGTTCCCACCAAGGATGCGCGGGACACCCGGGCACTGGCGGCTGCGAGGTGTGAGCCGTTGTGAAGTGTGAGGGTCAAAAGCCTCAAGATCCACTCGGCGTTGCAAAACTGGGTTACCCGCTCGGGCCTCGGGGTCGGGGTCCGCGGCGCGCCCTCCGAGAGAACACCTGGAGTTCCACCAGCCTTTGTGGCCGTGCCGAGAGGGTCCCCGCGGGGCGACGGGGGCTGGGCTGTCCGGCGTCCTTCCAGACCCCTCGCTTGGAAGCTGGGGTGGGGGGAGGGAGAGGAGACAGAGGAGCATCCCTGCGCCGGGGTTGGGCCACAAGGGGAACCCGGTGCCAGTCGATGCTGGAGTTTCGACCGGGAGAAATCAGCCAGTTAAAGCATCAACACACTTAGGTGGTTAGCGGCGGCTTTATTGAGCAACTCTCGGAATCCCGGCTCATTTTTTTCTTATTTATTTATTAGATTTTATTTACCCATTTGACGGGAGAGAGAGAGAGCACAAGCAGGGGGAGCGGCTGGCAGAGGGAGAAGGAGAAGCAGGCTCCCCAGGGAGCAGGGAGCCGGATTCGGGGCTCGATCCCAGGAATCTGGGATCATGACCTGAGCCCAAGGCAGACGCTGAGCCACCCAGGCGCCCCTCATTTTTTTCTTTTAATATTTGTTTGATTTCCTTGCTTTTGTTTGGGAAGAAGTCTAAAAGCTAGTATAACAGGCCAGAGGGGTCAGATCTGAGCCAGACTGAGCAGGGAGGTGCAGAAGCAGGCTCAGGGAACCTGGAGTCCAGCCACGCTCCCCAGGCGTCCTACTGAGCCTGGCCGCTGAGATACTCAGGCCGTGCCCTGTCCCACACCTTGGCAAGGTTTCTAAGTACCCTCCCCTCCTCTCAACTTGCTGTTCACGTTTGGGGAACAAAGCGGTGGAAACAGAGGTCACACCGAAATCTGCCCTAAAGAAAACATCTTTTAAACTCTCCTAGCCGTTTGGGCTTCGTTGATAAGGTTTGACCTGTTTGTTCCAGGAAACGGCTTGAACTTTCAAGTTCTATAGTTCACAAGCTGGCTTTCCATTTTTTTAAAACGTCAAAAATCTGCGTGGCTCTTTTATTCTTACCCAAATTTCCTCTAAAGTTCCTCATGTATTTATTTAAAAGTTAAAATCTCCCTGAAATTTGGTTCCTGTGATTTGACAAACGGTAATTTGTCTAAAAAAAAAAAAAAAAAAAAAATTAAAGGGATGCCTGGGTGGCTCCGTAGGTTAAGCATCTGCCTTTGGCTCAGGTCGTGATCCCAGCATCCTGGGATGGAGCCCCTCATGGGGCTCCTTGCTCAGTGGGGGGCCTGCTTCTCCCTCTCCCTCTCCCTCTGCCTGCAGTTCACCCTGCTTGTGCTCTCTCTCTCTCTGACAAATAAATAAAATCTTAAAAAAACTTAGAACCACAACCCCAGAGATAGTCTTAGAGGTGACACTTTTATTAAAATATATATTTCATCCCTCCCACTTGCACTCAGAGCTGGATTAACTCATTTTCCTGTTATATTTACAAACCTTCAAGCTACTGAAGAATCAATGGCATTTATCTTGTTTGACAGCAGTCATCGTATGTCACCAAAACTAAGATGCCAAGATGCACTTTTATTTTATGTAACCAAGTAAGAAAAACACACATTCTGATTTCAGAGATGTTGTGATATAAGAAAAAAATGTGCATTTTATAATCTGTAAAATGTAATCTGAGCAGAAGCAGAGCCTGACAGTATTTTCCCTGAGGACTCTTCATTCCTTTCAAGAGTGAAACTGGTTGGTATGCAATTCGAGAAGAATAAAGGAAAACTAGTTAGTTGAGAGAGCTGGTGGGCTGAAGTAAGAGTTCTGAGAAGAGGAAAAAAGATACAGAGTAGTTGAGAGCCACTGAACATTTTCTCCAGAGCGAGCAGGAAAATGAGGACACTTAAGTTTCCCCATAAGCCCAAGTACATGGGAGAGAGAATCGTAAGCATTGTTCTTGTTCTTGTTGTTTTAAGTATGAGGTTTTTTTTATATATAGTTAAAATTTGGGGCACCTGGGTGGCTCCGTGTGTTGAGCATCTAACTCTTGGTTTCGGGTCAGGTCCTGATCTCAGGGTTGTGGGATCGAGCCCCGAGTGGGGCTCCGAGCTCAGCACAGAGTCTGCTTGGGATTCTCTCCCTCTTCCTCTCCCTTGCCCCCTCCCTCTCTCTCAAATAAATAAATAACATCTTTAAATATATTTAAAATTTTAGTGTACCCCCCCACCAGAAACCATACTGGTGAGTCAACAACAATCTTAAAAAGGCTCCCTAATAAACAGGACCTTGGCATACTTGACTTTCTCCTTCTCTGACAAAGGGGCAGTAGTCAGAGGCCATGAGATGGGGAAGTCAGCTGGGCGAGTGGGAGCAGAGACAGCCAGTGCCAGAACCAGGAGAACCAGCCAGAGGCCCAGTGGTTGACCCTCCCTCACCTCTCCACCAGAGGCAGGGAACAACATCTTCCAGGAGAAAGCAGGGCCCAGGTATCCTGACATCTGGCTCTCCCTTGACTGAGCTCCCCCCATCCCAGAGCCAGTCCTTCAGGCTCAGGAAACTGCCCAGTCTTTACAGAACAAACTGGAATCAGGTGTGGAAGTTAAGGAGGCAAGGAGGTTAAGATTTCACTCCACTGTATCACAGTAACAGATGACAAAGCCATCCAAGTACCAGCAAGGTGACCAGAAGTAGTTGGGGGGGGGGGGGGGGTAGGGAGGAGGAAAGGAAGAGAAAAAAAATGACATAGCTTGAAAGGAGTCTTACTAAAAAAATCATATGACTCCTGGGTTAGGAGAAAATTTCTTCCAATAGCCTTATATCCTACAACTTGATAAAAATACGAGTTCAATAGAATAAACTCAAAGACGAGACTGTTTTAAAAGTGGGATGGAACAGGAGATTGCAGACTTAACAGGGTAAATTGAGCACCATGGGAACATAATCACAGAAGTCAGAAGTAAGAATAGATGCTGCTGAAAGTAAAAGCATTTTTAATAGAGAAAAGGTTTGATTCAAGCCAGTGAATGCAAATGAAAAGAAAGATCAAGTTAATTAGGAAGAATCTGATGTGGAAAATAAACAAAGCACGACCAAGCATTAGGATAATTGGGATCCCTGAGATACAGAAACCAACAAATGGGACAGAAAATGCATGTAAAGGTAAGAGAAAAGAAAATTTCTTGAAATGAAGAAAAAATGGTCTCTAGGCCAAAAGAACATTTTCCAGGAAATTGCCACCTTCCAGGAGATTTTCCTCTGGGAATGCCAGCCGCAAGATACCTAAAACGATTTAAAAAAATTTTTTAAAGGAAAGAATTATTTAGGAATCTAAGAAGAAAAAGTAAACAAAAGAGGGGCAAACCAAATCAAGCTGGCCTCGGACTCTCTAGTGCTTAAATGCCAGAGTATGGGGGTGCTGAGAAGTGTTCCCAGTGGAGGACCCTGTCCCCAGGAGGGCATTTTATCCAGCTAAGATGTCATTCGAGGTAAAAGTCAATTGGCAGACCTTCTCAAATATGAAAGAGCCAAGGGAATTCAAGACCCAATGAGCCCTCTTTGGGGAAAAACTGCTGGATTAGAAAAATCCAGCAAATTAGCAAATTAAGAGAGAAATCAAAATAAAGAACCCAAGCATAGAGAACTCATGCTCGAAAGGATTGTTGGTGACTATTGATCGAAATGTAGAATTAATGCCAGACAGCTTTGGAATTGTAGGTAGAATAAAATGTGATTATTATATCAATCTAGACACGAAAAACAATAAAGCAAAAAAAAAAAGAAAGAAGGAGGTAGGGAGGAAGATGGGAGGAAAAGGAGAAGAGTAAATTTCTCTAGTTTGAAAGCATGGATCAATAAATATGGTTTAATAGTAAAAGATGCTGTGAACATATAATCCCCCAACTTCCTAATGTCTTCTTCCATAACTTTTTTTTTTTTAAACATTAGTAGGCTATCTTAAGAAGTTATTCTTTCCTAAAGAGAAAAATAATTCAAGTTGCAACAATTCCTTCAGGTTTTTTTTTACCCCAAGTACAGTTAAACTTAGACAGAAATGCTGTCTGTGTGTGTGTGTGTACGTGCATGCATGTGCATGCATGCATGTACATAGAAAGATCTCTGGGATTATGTTCACCTGTTAATGATGGAAATATCTGGATGCTGGAATTTGCACTTTTATACATTCTTAATTTTTTTAATGAGCACACAAAAGAAGTGCTACAGAAACAAGAAAAACATTTGAAACATCAACTAAAAACAAACATGCCAAGATATTAACAATGGTTGATGCTGGGCGGCAGAAATAAGGATGCTTGTTGCTTTCTTCTTTCTACTTTTTTGTATTTTTTTTCTAATTTCCGGGGGGGGGGATTACATAATTGCATTTGTGTAGTATTTCTGAATCCAGTCCATTCATTACTCATTGGCGACCAAAGAGAGACCCTTATGTTCTCCACTAGGAGACTGGGAGGCAGGCTCCCTGAAGGCTGTCTGTCTGTTTAGGAGGAGTTGGAATTCAGGCAAGAATCACTTCACCCCATAGGGTCCAATTGAGCGGGGTCCTGAAAATCAGCCGTGTTGAGGGATCAGAGACAAGGGTCGCTCCAGGAGGAACGGGGAGGAGAGCCAGAGCTGGGTGAGAGGCACCCCGAGCTGGGCGCCTGTGCAGGGCAGTGGCTCCTGGGAAAGCTGGGGAGGCTGAGGACAGCCTTGAATTCAACCCAGGGCGCTTGATGCCTTATTAGCTGACAGTGAGCCACAGACCGTGCGGGGCCCGGAGCAAAACAGAAATGCAGAACCCCCATGTTTACAGAGCAAGAGGTACAACTGAAGGCCCTAAAGTATAAAACTTTTTCTTTTCTTCCATTGTCTCTGTCTCTCAACTTGTCACTTTCATATTTACCGTTTAATGTCGTCCTGAGTAAAAAAAAAAAAAAATTACATTAATAGGAATTTCCCCCATTCTACTTTATATTGTGCAAAACCACATCTAAGAGCATTTCATTCGCATGGGGGAATCATTGAATTACACAATTGGCATCTCAGGGAACATTTGGAGAGGGCACCTCGAACTAGCCAGAAGAGACAAATGCAGGCCAAACTCAGGAAGGAGAAGGGGGTTCTCCAGGCACACAGCCCCAGAAACATTCCCTTATGCCCAGGGGTATGGTAGGGGCCAGTGCAGCTCCCCGCAGGTGCCCAATGCCACTCCGCCCCTTGCGACTCTGGGCACATGTGCCTTAGGGCCTGAGGGATGCTGGGATCCCCCTCCTGCTAGCCGCCCTGCACCCCAGTTTGGGGTGGGCTCTGGGGAAGTCCAGCCCTGAATCCCTCCTGCCCAAGGACCTGCTGTCTCAACCCACTGCATACTAGCAATGTCCAAAGGTCTTTAAACCTCTGCCCTTGGACATGCTAGGTACCTGGATCAAGGCTGACCTAGATGCCCACCCCCACCAGTCCAGCTAGCTGCCCCCCCTGGGTGAGGCAGGGCATGGCCAGCCTGGGGGAAGGGCAGCTGGCCCCCTCCTGTCTAACACACCAGGAGGGCATCCAGGCAACACGATGTGACCCAGCTGCCGTCCCCACACCAAGTTCATCAGGGTAGAGAGAGAGGCCAGACAGGGCCTGGTACCCCATCCCGCAGGGGAAGGGGGGCGAGACCAAGTGTGAGCTGAGGCTACCAGCTCACCGTGTGTCCCGCTGTCCCATCAGACTTCACTAACAAAACACAAGTTCAAACATAAAATTATTAAGAATTTCAGGACAGCCATGGTAGAGCAGTAAAGTGAGTGGATCCCTTCTGCTTGCGAGACCCAGGACGGGGTGGTGGGGGAGGAGCGAAGCCAGCCCTGGCTGGCTAGGAGATGAGAATGACAATAGCTATGCTTTAGGAAGGCTGATTGGTAATCAGGGAGAGTTTCCAGGCGCTTCATTAAACAATTCCAGGCAGGACGCTGAGACAAGAAATTAGATTTTCCAAACAACCAGGAATCTAGTTATTAGACATTGGGTTGGAAGTGGGGTATGGGTCATCAGGAACAAAGAAGCAGAGGAGACATCCCCTGGCCCATACAGGGTGAGAGACTTATAATTGTGTAATTTTGTGTGTGTGTCCGCCGTGGAAGAAACCAAGTGTTCTATAGATGCAGAACAAAGGTGAAGATGTACCACCATCAGGAAAAGACAGAGGGGTGAGGGGCCACAGGGCAGATGGTCAAGTGCAAGGGAGTGTCTCTCCCCACCCCTCCATGTGGCATTCTACACTCTAGATGTGCCCAGCATCTTAGGGAATGTCCACAACCATGCAGGCCCTCTGCTGGGGAGTAATGGTGGTAGACAAGGTCACACGTCACAACGATCTCTATAGATGTTCTAAATGGGCACAGTATAGTGGGGTAATTTATAGGCAGAGGTGCCTGGACATCTCGTGGGTGGTGGAGTCTTCAGCAGGGACAGCAGTTTTAACCTGGAATGTCTTGGATTTCTCCAGGAGAGCACCTTGGGTGGGACCTGTTACCCTGATAATCAAGAGGACTTGCTTAATTTGTTTTGAGCTCGAACTCAAGTCTGCTGCTTTGTGGTCCTTTTCAGTTTTCACTTGGGGCTTGATGCTGCTACATTGTTTGGGGGGGACAGAACACCCAGAATCGATAGGACCCAGTTGCTTGGGTGGAGACAAAAGCCCCAAGGCAGAGAAGGAACAAGGCCCATTGGGGGGCAGGGGGGGAGAGGGCTCCATAAAATTCACGAAGAATTCCTCACCGTAGAGTGAGGAACGCTTTTGGACTATGACTCAAAATGCAGATGCCAAGAAAGAAAATAGCTTTAAATCTAAAAACATAGAACTCAGAAACTAATGCATGAATTTTTTCTTTTTTTTTTTAAAGCCAGCATGAGGGACACGTCGGTGGCTCAGTTGGCTAATCATCTGCCTTCAGCTCGGGTCATGATCCCAGGTTCTTGGGATCAAGTCCCTATATATAGGGCTCCTTGCTCAGCGGGGAGTCTGCTTCTCCCTCTGCCTGCCGCTCCCCCTGTTTGTGTTCTCTGTCTCTGACAAATAAATAAAATCTTAAAAAAAAAAAAAAAAGAATCAGTTTTCTGATTCATATTTTTAAAAAAATAAAAAATAAAATAAAATAAAAAAATAAAACCAGCATGAGCAAATCAAAGGGCAGGTTGACAACAGAGGGGGAAAAGATGTGATTTGTATCATAGACAAAGGGCCAGTTTCGCTCATATTTAAAAAGTTCCTGCAGACAAACCAATAAGAAAAAAAAGCTTCAACTCAGTAGAAAAATGAGCAAAGGTACAAACAGTTAACAAGAAAGGAAATGCAAGTGACTCTTACATGTATGAAAACAGACACTAACTCAGAATAAGAGAAATATAAATTTGTATTAGTCTGAAGAACATTTTTTATTTATGAATTTGATTTTAAAAAGTCCAAGAGCGGGGCACCTGGGTGGCTCAGTCGGTTAAGCATCTGCCTTCGGCTCAGGTCATGATCCCAGGGTCCTGGGATCGAGCTCCGCATCGGGCTCCCTGCTCAGTGGGGAGTCTCCTTCTCCCTCTCCTTCTGCCCCTCCCCCTGCTCATGCTCTCTCTCAAATAAATAATCTTAAAAAGAATAAAATAAATAAAAAATCCAAGAGCTTGATGGCAGCCTCTGTGAAGAGCTTGTGGCGGAAGGAAAAATTCTCACATATCACAGGTAGTAGTGCACGTCATACAGCCACCAGGGCAAGAGAGTGGCCGTTTCTATTCAAATTACAAGTGCAGAGCCCCTCTGTGTCAGGTGTCTTCCATCTACCCCTCCAGACCCAGCCTCCCCACTGCCACCCCTTACTTTGCTCTGGGATCCTGTCTTGTTAGGGTGCAGCTACCAGCGCCCTGGTCCTATGACTTCTGATTGGGATCAGCCAGTGATGAGCCCCAAGTAAGAGAAGGGAAGAAAGACAGTGAAGGGTATTTACCCTCCCATCCCCTGCCACTTCCCTGCACTATCCTTTTGGGCTCCCACAGGATTTTCTCCTACCAAATTCCAGCACCTTCCCTTTGCCCAAGCCCAGGATGGTAACGGCCCCACTGTTATTAGCTCCAGGTACTATCTTCTTCCTTATTGTTTGCCTACATCCTGCTCACACATTTGTAAATAGTCCCCTGATTAAAGTCTTTCTCAAAATATCCTAATTCAAGTATCTTTTTCTTGCTGAGACCCTGAGTGGTATGACCTTTTGCCTGCAATCCTACTTCTGGAAAGTTTTTCTACGCTTAGACTTGCACACATGCAGAATGACGCGTGTCCAAGATAATCCATTGCAGAAAAGACTGGAAGCAACTCAGACATCTATCATGGGGCCTGATTACCTAAATGGTAGTGTGTCCATAGAGTAGACCTCGCCACTGCTTTTTAAAAAAACAAGGAAATGCTCTTGGGTGCTGATGTCAAAAGATCTCCCAAATATATATCGTCAAGTAGAAAAAGCAGGAGTAGGACAGGGAATGTATATCTTATCTCTTGTGTTAAAAAAGGGGGAGAAATGATATATATTTGGTTTTGCTTGTGCTTAAAGATATTCTGAAGGACTCACCAAAGAATGAATAAAAGTAGTTTTCTGAAGGAAGCAAGACCCTTTGCTATTTACTTTTGTGTGTTTTTGGAAACAGATAACTCTGTCGCCTATTCCAAAGTTAAATTTAAAACTTCTCCCTGGGGGCTCCTGGGTGGCTCAGTTGGTTAAGCGTCTGCCTTGGATCCCAGGGTTCTGGGATCGAGCCCCGCATCAGGCTCCCTGCTCAGCGGGAAGCCTGCTTGTCCCCCTCCCCTCTGCTCGTGCTCTTTCTTGCTATCTCTCTCTCTCTCAAACAAATAAATAAAATCTTAAAAATAAAAATAAAATAAATAAATAAAACTTCTCCCTGACTAGACAGGAAATTGGTCCCAGGTCCGGCTCCCAGGAGGGCAAAGGAATCCTAGAAGTGGAAACACCCTGCTCCTTTCTTGTTGTCCTGTCTTCGTCCACTTTTATCTTTGTCACTTAATTACATGCTTCAGCATTGGGATCACCTAATATCGATTTCCTTTCAGATGTGAAAGTAAAGACTTAATAACCAAGATGCTTTGGAGCCAGAATGCTTCCCCGATTAGATCACGGAATCTGTGTCTCGTGGGTAAGTGTTACTTTTGTCGGAGCTCTTGTAGGAGCAAGCCAGCCAAGTCGCCATCACCTGGAGTCCTATTGGGTAGTAGCAAATGGATGTCCCTGACTAGGGGCCCAACATCAGCCTGTCCAATGCCAAGAGCCAAATGGAATGTAGATAGGAAACCTGCACTGAGGGTCTGGAGTTTCCGCCCTACTATTAATTTTAGGAAGACAAACAAACAAGAATGACTCCATAATGATGGAGAGTATCCTCCAAGACACTTTGAAGAGGAATTTCTCTTAATACCCTCATTCTAATCCAGGGCAGAGTTTCTCACTCTACTCCCCTACTTAGGAAGAGGCCAAACCCCTTATCTCCCACCGCTTCACCAGACTGAAAAGTCGGCCCTGAACTTTGGTTTCTGGGCTTCATTTATTCTTGACTTTTTTCCTGTAGTCCTATGCCGCTTTTTCTCTACCTTTCTTTTGATTCTATTTCAGTGTCCCTGAGTCATCTGTTCCATAGTTTACCAGTAAGGGATCCATGAGGGGGACACTTCTCCCCTATGCAGGGCTGCCCATGCCTGTAACCGCTCCCTTCCCAAGTCACTGTGACAGCCAGAAAGCTAAGGAGAGTCCCCAGTTCCCATCACCAGCGATTTTCTTCCTACACCCCCCTTGACAAATGTCTTAACCTTTAAAGTGTATTAACTGACAATATGCATATTCATATTCTGAGACTTTTTCCAGACACATAGCTAGCTGCTTCTCGGGGCTCTCTCCCAACCCATCAGCCCTGTTATTCACAGCAACCCCTAGATAGATCTCATTTTGGATTCAATCAAGTTGAAACCCATGGACCATGTGCTGATGATACCCACATCAATCCTCCAAGAACCATTTGCTTGAGCATTTTTTTTTTTTTAGCACAAGGAAGTCTCAATCCAACGTCAAGACATGTATGAAAGAATGCCAGACTCAGAGCGAGAATTACAAATTGAGGCTGGAGAGAGTATTTTTGCTTGTCTCATATATTTTTCTTCTTCCTAGTGTGTATCAGCCTTGTGTTTGGTGTGTTATCTTCGTTGCCTGGTAAGAGATTTTCTTGGCTTGAGTGAATTTTGTGGAAGGGCCAGAGTACTGGGGCAACCGTTCAGAAGTCTAAAATGTGGGGAATTTGATTTCTGATCCCAGATGTGTTGCCAATTTTGTTTGAATCCTTTTTCTTAGATTTTCTCAAATACTCTCTTTTTTTCCCTCTGTCAAAGGAGCGAAATTTAGCCAAATTTGCACATTTGTCTCTCAAAACTCTTATAAGAAATTAATACCAAAAAGAAAAAAGAGAGAAAGAAAACACCAGAAGTCATTTTAAAACTCCTTAAAAGAATATTCAATTTCAAACCCCGTAATCGAAGAATGAGGGGGCACAGACTATGTCAAACAGAAAGCGATCCAGAAATAATTTCCCCTTAATTTGCATTCTTCCACGTGCTCTCTGGTACCTGGTGCCAGATAAAGGAAAATACTCTTTTTAAACCAAACATCTTGCCTACATCTGTAAATCTGTCTGCATAATCTCACTCTGCATTAACTCTATATCCAACCTTGTGATGAGCACAGGGGATGAAGAGTTCACAGCCAAGAAGCAAAGTCCTAGGTCCGAACCACAGGCAACTTAAAGGATCATAAAAATTGAATTTGAAAAAAAAGAAAGAAAAGACCTGAATATGAACGGGATTTGACCACTATAGTTTTCGTATCTCACTTGCCGCCGCCTCTTCCCAGCTACATAACATTATGTAACTCAACTTCTCAGTTTCACGGTCTGTAGAATGGGTCTCTTCCTAGGACCGACTTCAGCATTGTTGCTCAGATTAAGTGCCTGGAAAGGGCCAGTCTGGACATGCATTATCTGTCCCTTCCTTCCGTAACCAGGGAATAAATGCAATGGGAAGTTTAGCAGAGGGAAAGCAGGTGGTGGGCCGAGCCACTTAGGGGGACTATAGGAGGAGTTGGAGTTGAGTTGAGAGAATGAGGTGGACACGGATCCTTTTGATCCGATGAACCACTGAGAGTCCATGATAACTGAGGGAGGCCAAATCTTGTTTCCACAGTGCTGAGTTCTGGTTCCTAAGCTTGCCTGCCCTAACGATGTGTTGCTCATGAATTAGTTATGTTACTTCATTTCTTGTGTCCACTAGAACCATGTCCTTCCCGTGTTCCCAAGACCCTGGGGTTTCTCTGCTGGGCGTGTGGGCTCCAGATCCCAAGGGACCGATTGGACAACCCTGGGTTCCAGATTTCAGTGTTTCTTTTTTCTCTCCTGTTTCCTTTAGATTTATCAGATAAATCTTGCACTTTCAAGGTGACGTTACACAATTTCCGGGTCATCTTATCATGGGAATTAAAAAACCATTCCATTGTACCAGATCACTATACATTACAGTACACAGTTATAAGGTTGGTTTGACATTTCATTTTTTTCTTGTTAAATATATTCGCTTTCTATTAATTGGGGAGTGGGGAAGGGTCGTGATCTTCCTTGTGTTAGAGCTCCTCTCTTCTCTCCCTCTCTCTCTCTGTTCTGAGTTCAGAGCTTTAAAAGTCCAAGTCCACTTTTAATTGAATTGAGTACTTTAACAACCTCAAACTGGTTTTGACAAAGCTTGTATTTATAATCATTTCTATGGGTCAGAGCTGCAGAAGCAAAATAATTACTATGAATGGTTTTCACAATTATTTCTCTCAGTCAGTCAGTCTGGACATTTAAAGCACAGTTTTTCAAGAAATAAATAAATGAATAAATGCACTGTTTTCTGAGGACAGGAGTCCAAAAATCTGGTGACCATATTGATGTTAGGTTCGCTTTTCTTTATTCAGGGAGCCGTGTGGCACATCAGAAAGCTGCCTGGCCGAGACCAGGAGAGGCCCAGGTCCACAGTCTGGCTTGATCACTGATTGGCCGTTACCTTGGGGCACAGAGCTCAGCTTCTCTGATCCGAGTGTCCTACTTAGGGGTGCCTGCAAAGATGAATGACATAATGGATGGAACCCTCAATGGCTCTCTTCTTCCGATGT
This sequence comes from Phoca vitulina, assembly GCF_004348235.1. Classification (NCBI taxonomy): domain Eukaryota; kingdom Metazoa; phylum Chordata; class Mammalia; order Carnivora; family Phocidae; genus Phoca; species Phoca vitulina. The sequence goes on from NW_022589798.1 coordinate 347,153, forward strand.
CTAATGTCACCCTTCTAAGTTGTTACTTTGATCCAGTTGGCCCTCCAAGTGTTCTTTTGTTTGCTGTTTATTTGGCTAATAGCTGTTACTACCATTGACTGACCCAGTAGAAGGCCTCTTGCAAGTTTCTCTGGTGCCTGCCAAAGTCTTAGTTTCTCTCTGTGTTAGGCAGTCACATGTATCACCCACTTACCTTTCTGAAGCTCAAGAAATCAGATGTCTCTGTTGTCCCTACATAGCACAGGCTGACTTGGGACTGGACCATGTGATCCTCAGCTGGCGAGAGGGTTTCGGGGAGGACACTCATGATTGTTCTGTGGGGACTGGGAAATCTGGGGCCTTTACCACAAAAGCGTAAGGTTTGCTCATTCATTCATCCAGCAGATATTTACTGAGCACCTACTGCATGCCAGGGGTCGAACCATGAACCAAAGTCCTTGACCTCCTGCGGCCTAGAGCAGATATTCTGAAAGGAGGCAGAGATACCAATAAACAAATAAAGATATAATGTGGTAGGTGCTGGTAAACAGTGTGCAGAAAAATAAAGACAGACAAGAGGGATTAGGAGAGAAAGGGGGAACACGATGGGGTAAGGTGTATTTCCATTTTAAATAAAGTGGTTAGGGAAGATGACGTGATACAGGGATATTTGGGCAGAGCCATGAAGAAATGAAGAAGCTGGGCATGCAGTTAGTGGATTCTCATCATATAAATGCTGAAGTTTTCCTTTTATCATTTCTTTTCCTTTCAAAGTAGACCAGACCATGTGAAGATTGTGGAGCACTGTTCAAATATCACAGCATCATTCTGTGACCTAACAGATTTGTGGGAGGTCCTGCCCGAGACGTACGCCGTCACAGTTGATGGATTCAGAGGGAACACAACGCTGGTCACGTGTTTCATCGATTTCTTCCTGGCAACACACAGTGAGTGGATCTCTGTTTATCATCGTCATCAGCAGCAGCAGCAGCATCAAGTTCATCAGTATTTGCTTTGCCATGAAATAGAAAGGTCTGCAAAGGGTGTCTCGGACTCAGGGCTAGGTGCACCGCCTGACCCTGCCACTTTCCTAGCTCTGAAGTATTTACTTTGCTTCTCTGAGCCTCAGTCTTCTTATCCAAAAGGTGGGATGATGGTCTGTACTTTGCAGAGGATTCCTCTATGCCTGAGTGAGGCAGGTATCCCGGCAGCAGTGGCCACTACTTTCTGGTATATTTCAGAAGCTGATAGGAAGTAGATAGTGAGGTCCAGATGGCCTGTATCTGAGCTGTCACAACTCTTTGGGCCAGTGTTTTCCTTAATACTGCAACCCCTCCCCCGGACCATAACCCAGTAGCTCTTATCTATGTCAGTTCCCAGACCCAGAGAAGACCAGAGCCCAAGAGTGGATCTGCCTCTCTCTTCTTTCCCTGTGACTGGAGTCAGGTCCCTACGGCACTTGCCTTAACATTCCCGGTGTCAGTGGTCCTCAGCCAGACTCCAGCACTTCTTCAGTGTCTTAATGTGCAACCTGTTTCCAAGAGAAAGATTCTGTTTCAGCTCCCTGTTAAAGGCTGTGTGCGTGTGCACTCACACATATGTGCTTATTAGCAAAGTGATAATGACCGAATCCCACTGTCACAAACAACCTAGATAGGAGATTCACTGGAATTGTGTGTATATGTTTATGTGTGTGTAGAAATGTACATATCTGTGTGTGTATAAAAAAAAGAAAAGAAAGAAAAGCACAACTTCTAGATCATGGTATTCAGACTATTGCAGAAACGATATTAAAGTCAGAAAGATGTCATTTTTCAAGACTGAAGATGGTAAATATGAGGGCTCTGGCGGGGGGAAGATGGCAGACGAGTAGGGGACCCTATTTCACTGGTCCCCGGAATTGAGCTGAATATCTACCAGACCACTCTGAGCACCCACGAAACCAGCCTGAGATGTAAGAAGATCTGGATCTCTACAAACAGAATATCGCAGGCGGTTGGTTTCAGGGTACGAAGCGGGGAGTCGTGATTCTGCGGGCAGATATCGGAGGATAAACGGCAGCGGGAGGCTGCCTGGCCGTGGGGATCCTACACCGCTGGTGAGTGACAGCCTCACGGGCTGCAGATGGGCACAGACTCACAGACCGGTAGCGGCGGGGGGAAAGGACTTTAGGGCAGTCCCCAGGACAGAACCCCAAGCGGCGGAGTCGCGCGCGCATGAATTGGGAGCGGCTGGCGGTTTTAGAAGCACAAAGGGCAGAGATGTGCCCAACCTGGAGGCAGGACTGGGGGCACTGCGGAGGGGCGCACAACCCAGGCTGCTGCAGTTTATAGCAGCACGGACAGAAACGGAGATGGTGTGGCCTGGAGAGCTCACTGAAGAACAGACTGCGGTCTCTCTGCTCTGAGGCAGAAGGTTGCAAACGGTCCCTTCTGCTCTGACTCACGGAAGAGACGCGGAAAGCCGCCAGGGAAAGGCGCCAGAGAACAAAAGCCCCAAAGACTGATTCCCACTGAGCCCATCCCCCACCACAGGGGCGCAGGGCAACTCCGCCCAAACAGGGTTGCCTGAGTAACAGCGTGGCAGGCCCTCCCCCAGAAGACAGCCTGGGAAAACAAGAGGCCAGCAACCCTAAGATCCCAAGAAAACCGGTGCATCTTGCTTGGGTTCTGGTCAATAATTTGGACTCTATACATTCCCTCAAACATCCATCAACAGAATGACTAGGAGGAGGAGCCCCCAAAATAGAAAAGACTCAGAGATTATGACTTACGCTGCAGATTTACAAATGGATGCAGATATAACCAAGATGTCGGAGATGGAATTCAGGCTAGCAATTGTGAAGACAATGGCTAGAATGGAGAAATCAGTTAATGGTAACATAGAGTCTCTAAGGGCATAAATAAAAGGTGAATTGGCAGAACTTAAAAATGCTATCAATGAGATCCAATCCAATCTAGATAATCTAACAGCTAGGGTAACTGAGGCAGAAGAGAGAATAAGCTACCTGGAAGACAATATAATAGATAAAAAGGGAAAAGAGGAGGCCAGGGGAAAACAACTCAGAATCCATGAAAATAGAATCAGAGAAATAAGTGACACCATGAAGCGTTCCAGTGTCAGAATAATTGGAATCCTGGAGGGAGTGGAGAGAGAGAGAGGACTAGAAGATGTATTTGAGCAAATCGTAGCTGAGAACTTCCCTAATCTGGGGAATGAAACAAACATTCGAGTCCTAGAGGCAGAGAGGACCCCTCCTAAGAACAAGGAAAACAGGCCAACACCCCGACATGTAATAGTAAAACTTGCAAATCTTAGAACCAAGGAAACCATCTTAAGGGCAGTTAGGGGGAAGAGATTCCTTACGTACAGAGGGAGGAACATCAGAATAACGTCAGACCTATCCACAGAGACCTGGCAAGCCAGAAAGGCCTGGCAAGACATATTCAGGGTACTAAATGAGAAGAACATGCAGCCAAGAATACTTTATCCGGCAAGGCTTTCATTTAGAATGGATGGAGAGATGCAGAGCTTCCAGGACCGCCAGAAACTGAAAGAATATGTGATCACTAAGCCGGCCCTGCAAGAAATATTAAGGGGGAGTTCTATAAAAGGAGAAAGACCCCAAGAGTGATATACAACAGAAATTTACAGGGACAATCTATAAGAACAACGTCTTCACAGGCAACATGATGACAATTAATTCATATCTTTCAATAATCACTCTCAACGTGAATGGCCTAAATGCTCCCATAAAACGGCACAGGGTTGCAGATTGGATAAAAAGACAGGACCCATCCATATGCTGTCTACAAGAGACTCATTTTGAACCTAAAGATACATCCAGACTGAAAGTGAAGGGATGGAGATCCATCTTCCATGCTAGCGGACCTCAAAAGAAAGCTGGAGTAGCAATTCTTATATCACACAAATTAGATTTTAAACTAAATTCTGTAATAAGAGACACAGAAGGACACTATATCATTCTTAAAGGGTCTATCCAACAAGAAGATCTAACAATTGTAAATATCTATGCCCCCAACATGGGAGCAGCCATCTACATAAGCCAACTGTTAACCAAAATAAAGAGTCATATTGATAACAATACGTTAATTGTAGGAGACCTCAATACTCCACTCTCAGCAATGGACAGATCATCTAAGCAGAAAATCAACAAGGAAACAAGAGCTTTGAATGATACATTGGACCAGCTGGACCTCATAGATATTTACAGAACATTCCACCCTAAAACAACAGAATACTCATTCTTCTCGAGCGCACATGGAACTTTCTCCAGAATAGACCATATACTGGGTCACAAATCAGGTCTCAACCGATACCTAAAGATTGAGATTATTCCCTGCATATTCTCAGACCACAATGCTCTAAAACTGGAACTCAATCACAAGAAAAAATTTGGCAGAAATTCAAACACTTGGAAGCTAAAGACCACTCTGCTCAAGAATGTTTGGGTCAACCAAGAAATCAAAGAAGAACTTAAACAATTCATGGAAATCAATGAGAATGAAAACACATTGGTCCAAAACCTATGGGCTACTGCAAAGGCGGTCCTAAGGGGGAAATACATAGCCATCCAAGCCTCACTCAAAAAAATAGAAAAATCCCGAATTCACCAACTAACTCTACACCTTAAAGAACTAGAGAAAAAGCAACAAACAACACCTAAGCCACGCATTAGGAGAGAAATAATTAAAATTAGAGCAGAAATCAATGAATTAGAAACCAGAAACACAGTAGATCAGATCAATGAAACTAGAAGTTGGTTCTTTGAAAGAATTAATAAGATCGATAAACCACTGGCCAGACTTATCCAAAAGAAAAGAGAAAGGACCCAAATTAATAAAATTAGGAATGAAAGGGGAGAGATCACGGCTAACACCAAGGAAATAGAAACAATTATTAGAAATTATTATCAACAACTATATGCCAATAAACTGAGCAATCTGGATGAAATGGAGGACTTCCTGGAAACCTATAAGCTGCCAAGACTGAAACAGGAAGAAATTGACAACCTGAATAGGCCAATAACCAGTAACGAGATTGAAGCAATGATCAAAAACCTCCCCAAAAACAAGAGTCCAGAACCTGATGGATTCCCTGGGGAATCCTACCAAACATTCAAAGAAGAAATAATACCTATTCTACTGAAGCTGTTTCAAAAAATAGAAACAGAAGGAAAACTTCCAAACTCATTCTATGAGGCCAGCATTACTTTAATCCCCAAACCAGGCAAAGACCCCATCAAAAAGGAGAATTTCAGACCAATATCCGTGATGAATATGGATTCCAAAATCCTCAACAAAATCCTAGCTAATAGGATTACATTAAAAGGATCATCCACCACGACCAAGTGGGATTTATCCCCGGGATGCAAGGGTGGTTCAACATTCGCAAATCAATCAGTGTGATAGAACACATTAATAAGAGGAGGGAGAAGAACCATATGGTCCTCTCAATTGATGCAGAAAAAGCATTTGACAATATACAACATCCTTTCCTGATTAAAACTCTCCAGAGTATAGGGATAGAAGGAACATTCCTCAAGTTCATAAAATCCATCTATGAAAAACCCACAGCGAATATCATCCTCAATGGGGAAAAGCTGAGAGCCTTTCCCTTAAGATCAGGAACACGTCAAGGATGCCCACTCTCGCCACTATTGTTCAACATAGTACTAGAAGCCCTAGCAACAGCAATCAGACAACAAAAAGAAATAAAAGGTATTCAAATTGGCAAAGAAGAAGTCAAACTCTCTCTTTTCGCAGACGACATGATACTTTATTTGGAAAACCCAAAAGACTCCACCCCCAAATTACTAGAACTCATCCAGCAATTCAGCAATGTGGCAGGATACAAAATCAATGCACAGAAATCAGTTGCTTTCTTATACACTAACAACGCAACTGTAGAAAGAGAAATTAGAGAAACGATTCCATTTACAATAGCACCAAAAACCATGAGATACCTCGGAATAAACCTAACCAAAGAGGTAAAGGATCTATACTCTAGGAACTACAAAACACTCATGAAAGAAATTGAAGAAGACACAGAAAGATGGAAAAATATTCCATGCTCATGGATCAGAAGAATAAACATTGTTAAAATGTCTATGCTACCCAGATCAATCTATACCTTCAATGCCATCCCGATCAAAATTCCAATGACATTTTTCTTTTTTTTTTTTTTTTTTTTTTTTTAAAGATTTTATTTATTTATTTGAGAGAGAGAGAGCACAAGAGGGGGGAGCGGGAGAGGGAGAAGCAGACTCCCTGCTGAGCAGGGAGCCCGATGCGGGACTCGATCCCGGGACTCCAGGATCATGACCTGAGCCGAAGGCAGTTGCTTAACCAACTGAGCCACCCAGGCACCCCCAATGACATTTTTCAAAGTGCTGGAACAAAGAATCCTAAAATTTGTATGGAATCAGAAAAGACCCCGAATCGCCAAGGAAATGTTGAAAAAGAAAAACAAAGCTGGGGGCATCACATTGCCTGATTTCAAGCTATATTACAAAGCTGTGATCACCAAGACAGCATGGTACTGGCACAAAAACAGACATACAGACCAATGGAACAGAATAGAGAACCCAGATATGGACCCTCAACTCTATGGTCAAATAATCTTTGACAAAGCAGGAAAAAACATGCAATGGAAAAAAGACAGTCTCTTCAATAAATGGTGCTGGGAAAATTGGACAGCCACATGCAAAGAATGAAACTCGACCATTCTCTAACACCATTCACAAAGATAAACTCAAAGTGGATGAAAGACCTCAATGTGAGACAGGAATCCATCAAAATCCTAGAAGAGAACATAGGCAGTAACCTCTTTGACATCGCCCACAGCAACTTCTTTCAAGATACATCTCCAAAAGCTAGTGAAACAAAAGCAAAAATGAGCTTTTGGGACTTCATCAAGATAAAAAGCTTCTGCACAGCAAAGGAAACTGTCAACAAAACAAAGAGGCAACCCACAGAATGGGAGAAGATATTTGCAAATGACACTACAGATAAAGGGCTGGTATCCAAAATCTATAAAGAACTTCTCAAACTCAACACCCAAAAAACAAATAATCAAGTCAAAAAGTGGGCAGAAGATCTGAAAAGACACTTCTCTGAAGAAGACATACAAATGGCTAACAGACACATGAAAAAATGTTCATCATCATTAGCCATCAGGGAAATCCAAATCAAAACCACACTGAGATACCACCTTACGCCAGTTAGAATGGCAAAAATGGACAGGGAAAGAAACAACAAATGTTGGAGAGGTTGTGGAGAAAGGGGAACCCTCTTACACTGTTGGTGGGAATGCAAGTTGGTACAGCCACTTTGGAAAACAGTGTGGAGGTTCCTCAAAAATTTAAAAATAGAGCTACCCTATGACCCAGCAATTGCACTACTGGGTATTTACCCCAAAGACACAGATGTAGTGAAAAGAAGGGCCATAGGCACCCCAATGTTCATAGCAGCAATGTCTGCAATAGCCAAACTGTGGAAAGAGCCAAGATGCCCTTCAACAGATGAATGGATAAAGAAGATGTGGTCCATATATACAATGGAGTATTACTCAGCCATCAGAAACGATGAATACCCAACTTTTACATCAACATGGATGGGACTGGAGGAGATTATGCTGAGTGAAATAAGTCAAGCAGAGAAAGTCAATTATCATATGGTTTTACTTATCTGTGGAACATAAGGAATAACATGGAGGACATTAGGAGAAGGAAGGGAAAAATGGGGGGGGGAATTGGAGGGAGAGATGAACCATGAGAGACTATGGACTCTGAGAAACAAACAGGGTTTTAGAGGGGAGGGGGAGGGGGGATGGGTTAGCCCGGTGATGGGTATTAAGGAGGGCACGTACTGCATGGAGCACTGGGTGTTAAACGAAAACAATGGATCGTGGATCACCACATCAAAAACCAATGATGTATTGTATGGTGACTAACATAACATAATAAAATTTTAAAAAAAGAAAAAAAGAAAAAAAAAGATGGTAAATATGAAAAATATGTAAATACCCAGGTTTAGAGGAAATGCAGTGAGTGTACTGTGGTGAGGTCTTTCTGAAAACATTTGGCAGTATGTGTTAAAACCTTAACACCTGCTTGCTCTAATCCAGAATTCCTCGTTAATAATTCATCCTAAAGAACAATCATGGATAAATGTCATAATTTAGCTTCTAGAATGCTCATTGATGCAATGATTCTATTCAGAAAATTTAGAGACAATCTCATGTTCAAAACAGCAAATCAGTTAAATTATGGTACAACCAGCCACTTAGGGGAATAGAATCAACCATGAAAGTCATGATGAACATCAGGGGTCAGCCAACTTTCCGTAGAAGGCCAGGAAAGAAATACTTTGGACTTTATGGGCCACACATCATACACTATATCACCTATTCTTCTTTCATTGCTTTGCAACCCTTTTTAAAACTAAAAACCACTCAGAACTGGCAGGCTGTGCAGAAATCCAACCCACAGGCCATTTGGCCAGCCCTCAATGAAGATAAATATGCATTAATATGTTTATGAAATGAGTTAGGTGCAATATATAACATGCAAAACTGTGGGTAAGAATGATTTAATCTTAGTTTAGATGGGTGTGTGTGTGTGTGTGTGTGTACACTAGTTCAGTTTATATACATATGTATATATATTTACACACACACAATAGACAAAAGACAATTAACCACATTCAGGGACAATTGCGTACTGTGTTTTCGGCTATTTCTACAATGGTTGGGTATTACTGTAATACGAGAAGAAGTCATTTTTACTTTCATGTTTAGAATACAGCCTGAAAATTGAGAAAGACTGACTTCCATCCCAAAACCTGTCCTCCATTTCTCCATTAAGCAAATCACATCACTTTTATTGTTCTCTCAGTTTTCCACCAATTAAAGAAAAAAAAAAAAATACAACCCATGCCTCAACTAGGACCATAGGCGGGTTAAAGAGAATGTAGTTGTCAAGAAGTCAGGTTGTATTACAGCACTGGGAGCGATATGGTTAGACATTGGGATTTGTTTCTGATTTTGTTTTCTAAACAGTATCTTTAGAACCACCAGAGTTTGATATTGTTGACTTTACGGACCACATAAACGTCAATGTGAATTTCCCACCTGTCATTCCCAAGATACTAGATGGAGAAGTATTACAATTTTACTTATCACTCATCATCGAAGAAGAGTCAGGGGGGATTGTCAAGAAGGTAAGTGGTCAAAACAGTTCTGAGTTGGCCATGAATATATTTGACTTTCTTCTTTAAAAAAAAAGACATTTGTAATGACTAGAACAATTAAGGCTAAAGGGTCTGAGGCAATGGGGTCTGACTTTAGGGAAGAAGTCTCCATAGTTCTTTCATTGTGGAGATATGTTGACTTAGCCTAGCAGTGTGGTTTTCTTTCAAAGAATAAGTCACATGCATAACATCAGGGGATACACAGGAAAGAGAAAGGAGTGTGGTGTAGACCAAGAGAACAGGCTCATTTCAGCACACACTAGGGCAAAATTCCAAATGGTAGAGTGAGCGCAAGTAGACTCTGCCGTAAGAGCAGCTTGCATGGGCATAGCCCTTTGCCAAGTATAAACCCTTGCCCGTAATACCAGCCTGCAAGTTATCAGGGGCAGGGGCTTTTCAGGCAGAGGGCACTGGAAGTCAGAGGTCCTGAGGCTGGAGTGGACCCAGTGGATTTGAGAAACAGCAGGGAGCCGGAATGGAGTGACCAAGACAGGAAAATAGAAGGAGGTGAGGTCAGGGAGGCAATGGGGCCCGGATCTTGTGGGGCTTTGTGAGTCTATGTCTTCAGAGTATCATGAAGCTACTGAAGGATCCGGGGCTTTACCAGGGCATCCTGCCTGGTGTACTGAGAATAGATCATAGGAGCCACAGTTGGAGAGAGGGAGGAGAGAGGTAGGAGACCAGTTAAGAGGCTATTATGATGGCAATTACTCAATAGGAAGTAGCAAATCGTATAATATAATATCCACTTGGATTATAATCAACACCCTAATCCTTTGATGAGGAAAAGGGTACAAAAATAACAGAGGGAAGAAATAAGCTTATGTAGCTCGGAGACTGTTTCTTTAAATTCATAATCCAGTCACATCTAATTTATATTCAACCCATGAGCTTCTAACTCTGTTTGAGATTATTATTTCTAAAATAAGAGGGCTATGCTTATTAGGATATTGACAACACTGTAAGGGGGAAATGGTGGTTAATGAGCATTTTTGTGATTAAAGGAAAATGGTCTTTGGACTAAATTAGATCAAGGAAAAAAAAGGAAGAGGCTACTGGTGGAATCCAGATGACAGCTGGTGGTGACTTGGTCCCTTGGCAGTAATGAGAAGTGGTCAAATTCTACATATGTCTTGCAAGTGGAGCCGACAGTATTTTTGGATGGATTGGATGTGTGGTGTGGTGAACAAAGAGACGAGCACCTGGATAGATGGAGTTTCCATTCATTAAAATGGGGTAGATTATGGACGGAGGAGGTAGATGGTTGAATCTCAGTAGCTTAGATTTGGGTATGTCAAATTTGAGGTGCGCACAAGGCATCCAGGAGGAGGTATTGAGCAGGAGTTAAAGGCTCCAAGTCTGGAGTTCAGGGGAGAGCTTCTAGCTGGAGAGATGTCCGGGGGAGTCATCGGCTTCTTTGAGTGTATTGATACCTTGAGGCGAGATGAGATCACCTGGAAGTGGATATGCAGAGAGATGTTCAAAGTCAGAGCCCCAGAGGACTCAAAATGTAGAGATCTAGCAAATGAGGAAACAACAAAAGAGACTGGGAAGGAGCAACCAACAGCGTAGGAGGAGAAGTAGGTGAGAGTGATGTCCTAGTAGCTGAGAGATGAAAGTTCCAGAAGGAGAAAGTGATCTACTGGGTCAAATGCTATAAATGGGACACGTTAGATGAGGACTGTGGATTGACTATTGGATTTAGCAACATGGAAGTCCTGGTGACCCTGATAAGAGTGATTTTGATGGAGTGTTGGGTTGAGGATCTGGTAGGAGTAGATTCCAGAAAGAGAAGGAAGCGAGAAATTGGAGACAGTGAAGAAAGCTAATTAATTCTTCTAAGGAGTTTTTCTATAAAGAGGAGAGATACTCTGTGGTGGAAAGTGGGGTCAAGGAGGGACACTTTAAAGTGGAAGAAGTTACAGCACGTTCATGTGCAGATGGAATGTTCCAGGGGGATTGGTGGAGGAGATGAAGATGGATAGAATCTCATGAGCACAAGAAGGGGTTGGCCTTGGCTCGGAGCAGGGACTGGGCATCCGAGGCACAGTGAGGGAGGCAAAATTGTCCGGCACAGAGGCATATCTGTTTGCTTAGGGAAACAGGAAGCAAGCATTGCAGTCTTCATCAAGATCACACAATGGCAACACCAGGTGTGGGACCCAGATATTCTGACTCTCAGCTACCATTGGCTATTCCTCTTTCAGGCAGTTTCTACTTCTCTCCCCCTTTTTTTCTTCATTGCTTCTTGGCCATGCATGAGATTTTAGTTCGTTAGGACTTCTTCTTTTTCTTTTTTTTTTAATTCTTCCTCCTTCTAAACAGAAAGTTGCTGAAAAGCATTATTACAAAAGGCCGTATTTGAACTGCTGGAAATCCTAATTCATAGAACCTACGTTACGCAGAAGTTGTTTTTCTTGAAAGAACCTTCGTATCATCTCTTTAATTCCAAACTGGAACAGAACTATCTGGGAAGGAAGAGGCAAGGTGTTTTAAGGGAGAAGATAAGAAATTAGACAGCAACCACAGTTCTGCCACAGACAAGCTGCGTGGCCTTGGAAAGTTACCTAACCACTCTGAGTGGTAGTTTCGTCATCTGGAGAATGGGGATAACGCCAACTTTGCAGACCATTTTAATAATCACATTCATTAATATATATGAAAGTACTTCTGAAGTGTAGACACATATCATTAATGAAAAAAGATAATCTTTTTTTATTTTCTCACTTTTGCTAGGTTATCTTAACTCAAGACAAAATAGTCTTGTAAAAATAACGTCATGGAAACCTTTATTCCTCATTGAAACTTTTTCTACTCATTTATAAAATGAAGTTGCTAGACTAGATTTCATGGTTTGAAAGTGTGCGTGGTATACACGTACATGCAGTTTAGTGATCAATTGCTGGCCCCAAATAACTTAAAAATCCTTTTTCCTTTCAAACCCACAATATTTCTATCCCTGTTTAAGATTTGAAGACAAATCCCCAAAGAGACTTTTCCAGCCTGCCTCTAAATGAAATTCTCAAAGTCTTCCTGATTTTTTGCTTCTTTTCACAGCATAACCCCACACTAAATGAAAACATCATTGGAAATTTCACTTACGTCATCGACGGGTTACTTCCAAACACAAACTACTGTGTATCTGTTTATTTTAAGCCTAGAAATCTGGGAGCAATCCATAGATCTCCAGTAAAATGTACCCTCCTTCAACCTGCACAGGACACAGGTATAAGTTTTTAAAAATTCATGTGTTGCTTTTACTCTGCGGGAAAACCTATTTAATGAGAAGAATCTGAAAGTCATGGAGCATGGATGGAGATGTGTTCTATTGGTCAGTCTCAGCCAAGTGCTGGAGTCACTTTGAAGGTGCCATACCAGAGGGACAGTCCATATCTACCTTTATAAAGTCAGATCCTCCTGAAGTGGAAATGCTTCTATTTCAGGGAGTCAGGATGAAATTCAGTTCTCGGTGCCCTTAGGGTGGCCATTACTCAAGCCAAGGGCTGGAGGAGGCAGAGTTGTTGGAAACAATTGCAGGCAGAGATATCAGAGGGTCAAATTATGGAGGTTGGGTGTGGCTCATTGATGTGGCCTGCCTCGCAGGAAGGTGGGCTGTAGCTCGCAGACGGAAGGAAAACTCACCAGTGTGAATGAGATAGTCCCTGACGAAGGCTGAGAAGTCCTTCTGTTGCAAAGGCGTCAGAATAGTAAACAGCATAGTCCCCAATCCTTCCCCGCCGAATGGAGAAATTTGCAGTGAGAACAATCAGGCTTAGGCACATTCGCTGCCGCTGATTTGCCTAGGAAGTAACTAGGTCTCTGTTTTGCCAAAAGTGAAAATCTCCACCAAAGAAACCTTTCTGAATTTCCCAACCCCGAGGAGAGTTTCTTTAACGTTTTGATTTACCAGATGACAGAAAATAAGGTGAGACAGGAGGAAGAACAGTCAACGGTAGGGCTGATTTGTGGGTTAAGGGAACTATGCTCCACAGTGCCTGGCGCCTGGCGCACGAAGGTGCTCCCTGTGATTTTACTCTCCTGTGTTTCTCAGGGTTGGATGATGCACAGACCAATTTTAAAGGAAAAAGTATCTCCTTAAAGTATCTTTAAAGGGGAAAGCATTAGCTTAAATCATTATTATAGTGTCAGTTAAACATAGGCAAACCTAAACTTGCATATAAATTCTTTAGGCCGTTAGCTCTTACAAAAATGTGAACCCCAAACAAAGTTGCATACTTATGTCCTGATACCTATTCTCCAACATCAGCTACGTGTCCAATGATGCGACTCATTTGTGACACTCTCTGGAGTTAGTGTAGGCCCCCCACGTGAAGGGGCTCAGTCCCCCAAGACCACCCCCTTTGGGTGCCGCCTGCAAGTCTGGCCACCCAAACTTCTGTCCATCCTGGCTACAAATCCAGAGGTTCCCACAACCTCCCTTCAGACTTAATAAGGCAGGAGCTCCTGTCCCCTTGGAGTCAGGGGGCACCACCCTCCCAATACTTCCATGTGTTCACTGACCCAGAATCTCCCCAAGCCTTGCTGTCCAGAGTTTGTACTGGGATTCATTACATAGCCATGATTGATTAAATCATCATCCATTAGTGACTAAATGCAATCTGCAGCCCCTCTCCCCTCCCTGAAGGACAGTGAGGCCAGAAGTTCCTAATCTCTAACCACTAGGTTGGTTTTTCTGGTGACCAGCCCCCATCCTGGAGCCATCCAGCACCCTGCCTTACCTCGCCTCGTTAGCATAAACTCACATATAGTCCCCAAAAGACACTCCTATCACTCAGGAAATTGATGTTCTGTGCCAACAACTAGGGACAAAGACCAGATATTTTGTATTATTATTATTATTATTCCATGGTCTTATAAACAAAACCAATTGAATGGAGAACTATTTTTCTCCTCCTCACGCACGGAATACTCCTGTGTTCCGTCGGTGTGGGGGCTTTCCCCACACCAAGCAATCCTCCCACACCAGCTCTGTGTCTTCCAATTTCACTCAGTCCCGATACCATCTACCTGGAGGTAGAGACTCATTCTCATAAGACTGCCCCCACCGCCCCTTCGAACACCAGTTGCAACTCAAAGTTGCCACCTGGGTGTCAGACTGGCTAGCTGTAAATTGGAGATTCTCACAAGCCCTTCCCTGGGTTTGATAATTTGCTAGAATGGCTCACAGAACTCAGGAAAACAATTTCTTTACTGGTTGATTACAAAAAGATACAACTCAGGAACAGCCTGACCCAGGCCGCCTAGGGCCAGGTATGAGGGGAGGGGCAGGGAGCTTCTCTGCCCTCTTAGAGCAAACATACCACCCCCCCAACTTTCAACCCAGAAGCTGTCGGAACCCTGTCTTTTGAGAGTTTTATGCAGACTTCATTACAAAGGGAGGACTGATTAAATCCTTTGCCATTGACAATTAATTCAACCTCCAGTCCCTCTCTTGCCCCCAGAGGTCCAGGGGTGGGGTTGAAAGTTCCAGCCCTCTAATCACGGGTTGGTTCTCCTGGCAACCAGCCTCCATCTTTAGTGGCTTTCCAAAAGCCATCTCCTTAACAGTAAACTCAAGTATGGTCACAGGGGGTTTGGATATGAACAATAAGCGACATTCCTTCACTTTCCTTGCTCTTATCTCTTAGGAAATTCCTAGGAAATTTCAGAGCCCTGTGCCAGGAACTGGGGACAAAGACCAAATATATATTTTTTATTATTATAAATCACAATCTCACCAATAAAAACTCAAATTAGTAATATGACATGACAGACGGTGGTTTGCTGAAACCCAGTCCCCACCTGGAAGACGAATGTAAGTCTGAGAGCAAAGGCATGCGTTCTTTGGAGGTTGACATGCTTTGTGGTGACTCAGTTTCTCCCTGACTTTTCTGTCTCACCCACTAAGAAGCGGTCGTGCAACAGCACGTTGTCATGTCATTTCATCTTTACTTGGTGTGAACACATCATTTTGCATATTAAATCAGTCTCCCTTCTTGTATCGTTACCCAAGACAGTGCAAGTGCAGGTGTCACTCACGATCCAAATATTTGATGTCTCAATTCTTACTGTCTGAAACTCAGGAACCAAGTAGGTACACATAACATGGACTCCTCACTGTCCAGACTTGCCATCTGAACTACCTTCAACTAGCCCAGCTTGGGAACCAGGCAGGTTCGGATGGTGGGAGATTCTTGACGGACAACCTGGGACCGGTGTTACCTTCCTCAGACTCGGGGGTGAACACTGCTATCTTAGGGGAGTGCTCATCTGGGGAGAGTTTAGTCTAGAGATCTAGAGAAATGTCTCCCCTCTGGTCAAGTCCTAAATTAACTGGTTGGCTCTTTGAGGAAGGCTTTGAGGGAGAGCGGTGTCCATCCATTTGACAGATATTTATTGGGAACCTACTATATGCTGGATTCTCTTATAGATGCTGGGGAGACAGCAGTGAACAAAACAAATAAAATTGAACATCCCTGACCTCGTGGAGCTTACATTGCCGCAGAGAGATGGGAAAACAAAATTTAAAAAGCTACTTGCAGTCAGAAGGTTGAAGTTTTCCAAAAGGAATTTTGATGAGAAACTTAAGGGGCACTCAGTAGGACAGAGTGGCTTCAGTAGAACCCTGGTGTGGCCGAAGTCCAGCCTCAGAATGATCCAGTTCTTTCTTTCAGACAAATTCTTCTTTTCTACCTCTTCCTACCTGTAGGGCATATTGTTAAATAACAGACATTCAAGTATATTTTAAAGACCTAATTAGCTCTATTGAACGATTTGGGAATTGGGCAGCATCCCATCTAGCAGGTAGAGAGGTGTTCCAAAGGGCTACGGAAAAGGAAAGGTTTTTAAAGGCAGGACAAGGAAATCACACAGAAAAAAGGATTTTCAAGTGAAGTCACCACCCTTTGGGGGACAAAGGGGTCTTATTATATTAGGTGGATTACCTCATGGTGCAGAGCAGGGAATTCCGGAATGACCAGTTAAGATTATAGTCCTGGGGGAGGTTGAAAATGCAATCAGGTTAGATATTAAGCCCCGGTGCGGTGGTGTGGGCCAGGCATAAATGACTCCATTTTGGGCCTGGAGTTTTGTTTTGTTTTTTAACAATACTAACAGGTGGCGATTGAGCATTGGAGATGTGGCCAGGATGACTGAAAACTGAGTTTGGTGGGGTTTCTTTTCAATTTTGGTAATTAATTAGAATTTTTTAAGATTTTATTTATTTGACAGAGAGAAAAAAGGAGAGAGGAGAGAGGGAACACAAGCAGGGGGAGTGGGGGAGGGAGAAGCAGACTCCCCGCCGAGCAGGGAGCCCAATGTGGGGCTCGATCCCAGGACCCTGGGATCATGACCTGAGCCGAAGGCAGATGCTTAACCAACTGAGCCACCCAGGCACCCCTCAATTTTGGTAATTGAAATGTAAATAGTCATGTGCAGCTCATGGCTACTGTGTTGGAGAGTGTTGTCATAGAACATCATTAGAAACTGGAAGACAGGGGTGCCTGGGTGGCTCAGTCAGTTAAGCGTCTGCCTTCAGCTCAGGTCATGAGCTCATGGTCCTGGGATCAAGTCCCACATTGGGCTCCCTGCTCAGCGGGGAGCCTGCTTCTCCCTCTCCCTCTGCCCCTAACCCCCTCTTGTGTTCTCTCTCTGTCTCAAATAAATAAATAAAGTGTTTAAAGAAAAAAAAAAAGAAAGAAACTGGAAGACATTTTACTGTGAAAAATCTGCCACTTTTACCCTTGGAAAATATGTATACTTGGATGACTTTCCATTCTACTGTGTTTAACAATGGGTTTTCGAACGTCTGCTCCTTTGATACCTCATTCCATCATCAGCCCGATGTGCGTTCATTCCCATCTGTGATCATTAATTGGAATTTATTTTGAAATAAAGTCATTTCATTTTTCATCAACAGGGTCATCAGAATCTGCCAAAATAGGAGGAATAGTTACTATGTTTTTCATAGCTGCTGTCTTCATAAGCACCATAATAATACTGAAACGGGTTGGTTATATATGTTTAAGAAATGATTTCCCCAAAGTTTTGGTATGTAGTCTCTTTTTAAGTTTCTATCTTTATTTTTTATTTTAATTTAAGGATTTTTATTATACTCTCAAATATCTTCACAGCAGAAAAAAATCCCATTTTCTAAAAACACCAAGCTGTTTTATCACTGAATGATACCCCAATATATATGTGTCTATATTTCCATTTTCTGTTTTCTGTTTATACTTTGCCCACGTAATATTTTTAATGATCATCTCGTATTCCATTGTCATTAACGTATTATCTTTCCCTTAATCATTTTCCAGCTGTAGGGCATTTGAAATGATTTCTTTTCCTTTCTTTTTCTTCTTCGGCCTTGATGAATAACGCAACATGTTTCATTAACATTTTTTGTAAAGATCATCTTTCAGTTTGGATAATGTCAGTGGAACTTGTACACAGGTGGATTTATCTTAAAAAAAAGATAAAGGATTAATTTATACTGCCAGTGGCGACATGTAGTTATACACATTTTACACATTTCTCCAAAGCTCTGCTGACATTGATTAATCATTTTTACAACTTTGGTTCACGTATGGTGTGTATAAAGGTCACCAGCAATTGCTCTCATTTGTGTTACTTTAATTATTAGTGAAACCAGCGCCTCTGTTTGTCTTCATTTTCCCGTCTGTGCTTCCCAAGGTGCACGCTTTCTGCTCAGAGCCTCGACCGCTCAGACAAGTCTGGGGATTGATCTTACATATTTCCAGAACCTCCTCGTGGCTTTTGACACGTTTGCCCATTATGTATCATTTTCTCTATCCCATTGCTGTCTTTCCATATTCGTTCTATGATTTTTCAGTCAGAAAGATCTCATGTTGTTCTGTTTGAACTCATTTCACCTTTTTCTTCTCATTTTTTAACAACCACATATTTAAATAATCCTCCACGGTCGATAAAATTGTACTCTTCTTTTTCTTGTTCTTATTTGTTCCGGTTGGGGGAGGGATTGTTTATTGGGTGGAGTGTTTGTGCTTTGGGAGATTGTAATTACAACTGGTATTTGAACCCAGCCGGCATTTGGCCGTGCCCTAGGAGCTGTAGATGGCTCTGTACTGCGTTTCATCCACACTGTGATCCCTGCCTTTCAAGAACGGACATTTTTAAAAATTTATTTATTTATTTGAGAAAGGGGGTGCAGAGCATGCATGGGTGCGCAGAGGGGGGAGGCGCAGAGGGAGAGGGAGAATCTCAAGCAGACTCCCCGCTGACTGGGAGCCCAGTGCAGGGCTCTATCCCACGACCCTGAGATCATGAGCTGAGCTGAAACCAAGAGTCAGACGCTTAACCGACTGAGCCACCCAGGCGCTCCAAGAATGGACATTTTTTTATCCTCGGTGTAAAATATCTTTGGTTTTAGGCAAATCCTACTCCAATTCCTATTTCTCACCACAATCTTGAGATAAAAAGGCCTTTCGCACCACACCCATTCCCTCCTAGATAAATTCCTGCCTGGATTACCTAAACTGGTTACTAATCCTCCATCCAAGTCTTCCTGGAGTTCCTCCCCTCCCTAAGATGCGTCCAAATTATATGCTAAGTATATATATACATATATATATATATACATCCATTATTTATTGTGTTGACCCAAGTACTGGGAGGAGGTGTTGATAACTTGTGTCTTTCTAGTATTCCTCCATTAAAAACTGTTACTCTGACTATAGACCCCAGGAAACAAACTGAGGGTTACAGAAGGGAGGGGGGGTGGGAGGATGGGGTAACCGGGTGATGGGCATTAAGGAGGGCATGTGTTGTGATGAGCACTGGGTGTTATACGCAGCTAATGAATCACTGAACACTACATCAAAAACTAATAATGTATACTATACAGCGGCTAACTGAACGTAATAAAAAAATAAAAAAATAAAAGGAAAAAGGGTAAATGATTAAAAAAAAGTAAAACTCTAGGAATGGCAAAAAAGAACACTCAATGCCTAGTGTATTTGTGTATATGTGTTTACTCAAGAATACATGTTAAAAATTTTTAATGGCATCTTTTTTTATTTTTTTTCTTCTTTCGTTTTTTTGGTTTTTTGGTTTTTTGGTGTTTGCATTTAATATTTATTGAGTACCTACCATGTGTCCACATGCTCTAGGCACTAGGGATACAAAAGTGAACAAAACAGAGGGAAAATCCTGCCCTCCTAGATCTTAAAGTCGGAGGAGTAAGGGTAGAGACAATGATAATTTATAGCCCCGAGGGGCTCTCACTTCTGGCGCCAAGCGCCTGGCCAAAAAAAAAAAAAAAAGATAATTTATAGATGATATAACCGGTGAAGTAAAAACTTCACATGAATCTAGAGATCGATTATTAAGATTAATAAGTTTAACAGAGTTGGTACATATGAAATAATCAAAATAAAAATAAACATGAAGCTGCTTTTCAACTTCCAAGAAATTAAATACACAAATCATAGTGTAAAACTCTGTGAATTTTCACAAACTCAGTGCATCCATGTAACTCATGCCTAAATCAAGAAAGAGACTATAATCAGTCTGCCCAGAAGTCTCTCTCCTGACACCTTCTAGTAAGTACCCCCCACCAAGAATAACCACTGTCCTGATTACTAACAGCATAGATTAGTTTTACCTGGTTTTGAACTTGGAATCCTACAGTTAAGTGGAATCCTATAGTTTTCTAAAATACCATTACAGGGGCACTTGGGTGGCTCATTTGGTCAAACATCTGCCTTCAGCTCGCTCAGGTCATGATCTCGGGGTCCTGGTGTTGAGCCCCACATCTGGCTCCCTGCTCAACAGGGAGTCTGCTTCTCTCTCTGCCCTTCCCCCCTGCTCGTGCTCTCTTGCTCGCTCACTCACTCTCTCTCAAATGGATAAATAAAATCTTTAAAAAAAAATTTTAATAAATAAAAATAAAAATACCATTACAGTAGTAATAAAAAATATTCTTAAAACATTTAAGGAATCAATCTAATAGAAGACATTACAGGTCCTTTGTGGAGAAAATTATAAAACCTTATCGAAAGACAGTAACAAAGATTTGGTCAAGTAGAGAGCCCAAAACCAGACCCACACGTATGGAAACATGACTAATGATGAGTAGATATTGCCATGGGGAAAGAATTGGCTGGTCAATAAATGTATCTATATGGGAGAAGATGAAATTGGGTCTCTCTACCTCACCCCATACACAAATATCAGTTCCAGGTATATTAAAGACTACTGTGAAAGGCAAAACTGTTAAAGGTTTAGGAGGCATGATAGGAGATTCTATATGACATTGGGGTAAGGAAGATTCCCTCCGACACAAAAAGCAGAACCATAAAGGAAGAACATCAATACTTTTTTTTACATTAAGAATTTCTTTTCATCGAATGTCATTGATGATGTAAAGCAATAAACCACAGGCTAGGGGAAAATATATGTAACAAATAATCATAATAACATAAATAATCAACAAATAATCAGCATCCAGATTATATAAAGAGCTCCTATGAATCAATAAGAAAAAAGATGAACAACCCCATAGAAAAATTCACCCCAAGGCTGGGTTGGGTAGTAGGGGAAGAGCAGGTTTGTCAAATTGGGCAACCCAGGTAGGCATAGGAGAATAGAGAGGAAGACGATGCCGATGACGATTCAGGATTGACCACCTCCTCCCCATTAGCCTCACCGTAGTTAACCTAGAGAAAGAATCCACCAACAGCGCAAGACTCAGCCTGCCTTGTGTTCTCCAGCGCTCGCCCTGCTCAGCTGTATCCTGGCTGTGCTCTGTTCCAAGAGCTGGAACAGAATGAGCTCTGTGAGTCTTGCCATTCTCACCCCCTGACTCTTTAGGGATCATCTCCACCTTTGAGATCCTCCAGTCCAGGGAACCCCGATGGAATCGGCTCCCTAGCGACTCTCCTCACTCACGGTTCCCTGACACCCCTTAAGAATGTCTTGGCAATCCAGAATCTAAATGGATCGATCCCCCTGACATGCAAGAAGCAGCGAGGGGAGCAGGGTAGGAAGGAGTAGAAGCCAGAACCTCGTCCCTGCAGGCAGCCTACCTAGCTTGAAATCCAGCCTCCCCCACTCACTATTCATGAACCTTGGGCAAGTTTCTTTACCTCTCTGCCTTGTTTTCTCACCTGTAAAATGGGGACAAGAAGCATAAGCCCACTTCATGGCACGGTTGTGAGGGTAAAATGCATTATAAGGCTAAGCACTAGGACCAGCGCCCGGCAAATAGTAAGTAAGCACTACGTAACTGTTAGCTCTTGTTACTGAGTTTCATTACGTCAAAAAGTACAGAACAAACAGAATTGATACTTTCTCTCTCTCTCTCTCTCTCTCTTTTTTTTTTTTAAGAATTACAACTCATCAGCCTGGGTATTCCCTGAGATGCCACCAGTGGAAGCAGTGGCTTTCGTGGAGGTGATTCACGTTAACAGAAAGAAGAAGGTGTGGAATTACAATTACGACGACGAGAGTGACAGCAATGATGAAGCCGCAGACCCTGTGACCAGCACCGGTGGCTATACCAAGCATGGGCTAATGGGTGGGCTTCTCCGTCCCACCTCTGCCTCCTTGGCCACGTGCGGGGACTGCCTGGAGCCCGACACTGAGGAGCCTGACCTGTCTGAGCAGGACTCTGAGCCGCTGATGACACCAGGGCCCTGCCCCGGGTGGTCGGAATGCGCAAGTGGGGCCTGCGAGGGGGGAGGGAAGCTGCTACAGGACCCCCTTTCCGAGGAGGACAGCAGCTCCACGGAAGAGGCTGGGGACAGAATTACCTTCAATGTAAATCTAAGCTCTGTGTTCGTGAGCGCCCTCGATGACGACTCGGAAGTCCCTCCAGGGTTACCAAGTTTTCCAGAAGAGACGTTCGACCTCGAGGATTCCCATCAACTGGAAACAAGTTTTCTGGCGGCCCACGGGGAAGGGACACAGCCACCCTCCCCCACCCCCTCTGCAGAGTGCCCGTGGCCTGAAGATGTGCTTTCTGATAAAAGTGACAGTTCTGAGTCGGATGTTGACATCAGGGACGGCTATATAATGAGATGAACCCCCAAAATATTTAATGAACGTGGACTGACCAATACCTTCACGGTTTCCCCCCCTGCACTGTCACTTCCTCCCTTGTGGTCTGCAATGTTCCCCAGGGAAAGTGTTGGAGACTGCGGTCGGCTCCTCCGGGGGTGGGTGGGTGGGTCCTGGTGATGGCATCTATGCAAATTATATGCAAATTACCAGTGTGGGAGAGGAGTCGGAACCGGAACCAAACCTGCGGATCCTTCAGTGCCTTGTTTACATGTGGTTTGCAGGGGTGGTCCAGGGCCCTGCAAGATTTCTGGGAAATAATGAAATTAGCCAGGGTGGGAGTGGGGAAAGAAAAGAAAGACACTCAGCGGGGTTCTGAGCAGGTGCAGGAGCAGTCTGCAGTGTTGAGTCCAGCAGGCTCAAGGAAGGAGCCAGAAAGCAGGCAGGAAAAGAGAAGGAAGGGAAGGCAGCCAGAGGGAAAGGCAGGGGACCCACAAAGAAACAGAAGCACATGTTGGAAGGAGGGAAGGTCCAGCCCAGTCTAGGGCTCCTCAAAATGTAACATTCTGTCACCTACACTCAGAGAATTCGGCTCTCGGCCACTTGGCCAGCCCTCCTCAATCTGAGTGAGGAAGACAAACTCACACACATCAGTAACTCTAGCGTCAGGCAGGTGACTAATAGGAAACATTTGCATGAGAGAGGGGGATAGAATCTCAGTGCCAAATTTTAAAATTAAAAAAAAAAAAAAGAACAAATGGAAAATTGTTTCAAAGTCTTCAGAAGAGATAAGTCACAAAATTTCTGGAGAGCCTATTTAACAATTTAAGAAGTGATGTGTGCGCTGAGTCCAAGTGTCCTATGTGTGACCAAAGTTCCTGTGTTGGGGGGGAGGGAGGGAAGTTCTAGAACATCATGTAGCAAACCACACCAGAACTGGGACTCGGGTCTGACTCTGCTGCTATTTCCCTGTGTGACCCTGGATACTTTGCTTAGCCTCTCTGAGCTTCAGTTTCTTCATTTAGGAAATAAAGGGATTGGACTAGGTAATCTCCAAGATCCTGTGGTGCTAGGAGAAATATTAGAAAATACATAGGAATGAAGACTCCAGTGGACGTGCTACAACCCTGAGAAGCCCCCAGGGTGAATCAACTCTATGGGACCTCCTATCTCATTCCCCTTGCCCCAAGAGCAGGCTTCTCAGACCTTTCTTCTAGATCAATTCAAAAGGGGGAAAACAACTATTATGCGTCCTAGTTCAAGGACTTTGAAGAGATTGTTTTTATGACTGTTCAAAAGTAACTCAGAAGAGGGATGTGAGAGGAGAAGGGATTATTTAATGATGTGATGAAATTCCATAGGAAAGGGACTTTTTCATGTGACCAGTTCAATTCTCTGCCCTCTTAAATCATCTCTCATATTTTGAAAGCTTTCCAGAGTGATCTTTTGGAATACCCTTTTTATAGCTTTTATGTGTGTGTGTGTGTGTTTTATATTTTGTATAATTGAAGTTGGTGAAGGATAAATACTTTTTAATACAAACTTGGTAATGTCCTCAGAGTTGTTTCTCATTAGAGAGTGTAAAAATGCAGCCGCTTTGTGGTTCTGCTGGCATCTCTAGGGTTAAACAAAAGTCCCTCTGTGTGCCAGTGCCAGGAGGGGCCAAGGGAACATTCATCCTCCGGGGCTGTGTTCCTGGTGGTCAGACCTCAAGCAGTACCTTACATCACTCTGTACTTAGCCTGCCCTGGGTTTTCCAACCTCACCACTGCCCAGGCTTTGAAAGAGGAAATTAAACTTCTCTCAAGCAGTCTTGTGAGAGTAACAAGTTTTTGCCCCATAAATGACTTGGTTTTGTGGTGTTTATCCCTGGGTGGGAGGGGGTAAAGAAGACACTTTCGAACTGTCTTTGCTAATGGAGAGCTTTAAAATCAACCTATTTGCGGGGAGAGGGGATCATAGAGAAAACTTGGAGAAAGTTTTCACTCGAGAAAACTTGGGGAATACTGAATGGTGTCAAGAAAAACCACCACCACCCATAACCCCAGATAGAACCTCTGGGTGGGCGTTGTAGTGTATTTATTTAACTTGGAAAAGCATGCATTTAATGTTGGAGGAGGCGTCTCCCCAATCGGGGCACTGTACGTACAGTTTTGCTACTGGTCTTTT
Organism: Phoca vitulina; assembly: GCF_004348235.1. NCBI lineage: Eukaryota > Metazoa > Chordata > Mammalia > Carnivora > Phocidae > Phoca > Phoca vitulina. The sequence goes on from NW_022589798.1 coordinate 371,611, forward strand.
GCACCCCCCGCTTTGGGGGAAGCAAGATCCCCTCCCTCCGCGTCTCCCTACGCCCCGCCAGGCCCCCGGGACACCGCCCTCTCCCCCCAGCAAAGCGCGGCGCTGGACTCCGACCGGGGCGGGGCCCAGGAAGGGGGCGGGATCTCGTCTCGCCCCGCCCCTCCAGTACCCGGAAGCGGCCTCGGCGCGGCGTGGGGTGGACCGGCCGGCTCTTCGGGGCGCGGGCTCGGGGGCGCTTACCCGGCAGCTGCCGCGGCCCCCCCCCCGCCGAGCGCCCTCCCGGCTCCCGGCGCCGCCATGCAGAGGAGCCTGCGGAGCTGGCTGGGCGGCTGCCTCCTGATGTCAGGTGAGGGGTCCGCGGGGAGGGGGTGACGGCCCGACGTGCGCTTGGGAACTGAAGGCCGAGCTACGACGCCGGCAGCGATGGCCCCAAGGCGACCCCTGAGCGGACCCCAGAGGCGCACTGGAAGTGATCGGGTGCCGGGTCCGGCCGTCAGGGCTTCCCATTCAGTCCTCAGCACCCCAACATCTGAGGTCTGCCCCTCAACTCCACAGCTCTGTGCCTTCGGAGTTCTAAATCCACTAAAACCTTTTCTGCCCTCTAAATTTCCTGCCCGGGTTCAAACAACGATGGGCCCCTCCTTGCTTTCTGATGAATTCATCCCTGGCCTTCCAGGATACCACAGGCTCCTGGTTTTCCTCCTACCTCTCAGGCTGTTTCTACCTAGCATCCTCCACCTCTGCCAGATCTCCGTATAGCCCAGTTCTTGCCCAGGCCCTCCACCCTCCCCTCACGCTGTCCCTGTAGGGGATACCAGCAGAACCCTGGCACTAAATACCAGCTATAGGCCCGTGACTCAAATGTGAAGCTCTGTTGGCACCCTTGGGTGATGGGCCGGTGGTGGTTTATCATACTCTTCCGTCTGCTTTTGTGTATGTTTAATATTTTCTATTAAGAAGTTTAAAAATGATTCCTGCCTCTAGCCCAGATCTCTCCTTTATGCACAGGCTCCTTTCTCCAGCTGTCTGGGTCATTCCTGTGTTCATCTGTCTCCAGCATCTCAGACCTAATGCAGCTAAAATGGGACTGTCGATGTCCTTGCCCCCAGCCCCAATCAGGGCATCAGATGCTTAAGCCAGGAATGAATATTAACTTCTCCACACCAAAAGTATCAGAAAGTCTAGAGTCTGTACCTCTGGAAATATATCTAAAATCCATCTGCCCCACCTTTCTCCCACCACCCAAATCCGGGTCACTCCATCTGTCCCTATTTCACTCTTGCTCTCTGTCCCACCCCAACCTCCAACACCCCCCACCCCCACCCCGGCAGTTCTTCAGATAAAATCCAGACTCCTCAGTACAGCTAATGTGTGTCTCTTCTTCCTTCACCCACATGCCCATTTGAAGACATGGAGCCATAGGGGAGACCCAAGGGTTGGATATAGTCATTTACTTGTGCAACTTTTTTGAGGAACAAAGATGCAGACTTCCCTTTTATTTTTACAGCATTAGGAATGGTGCCACCTCCTGAAAACGTCAGAATGAAGTCAGTTAATTTCAAGAACATTCTACAGTGGGAGTTGCCTGCCTTTCCCAAAGGAAATTTGACTTTCACAGCTCAGTACCAAAGGTGAGTCTGGGTGCTCTTGGAGGGAAGGCCCTGAGCTGGTCACTGGGCCGGACCACAAGAGAGAGTCTGACTGCTCTCACCCGCATGACCATGACAGCCCTTAGGGAACCTCCCTGCTGACCTTTTTCTTTCTGTCCGGGAAATTCTTGTGAAAGTTCTGTTCTCTGAGAAGATACAAGTCTTTTTTACTTTTTCTTGTTGGGATGGGTCACCGTTTGATGACCACAGAGCCACTGGTATGTACGGGACATTTGATCATGTGGCTAAGGATGTCATTGGCCATAGTGGTAGCCTATTGCAACACAAGGATTTGTCACAATTGATGTTTTTTAAGAGAAAAAATGTCACTGAGATCATCCCCACTTAGGAGAGCAGTATTGCTCGAAGTCAACGATTTGCAAGTGGGAGCCATCCAGGAAAACTGAGGTATGCAAAGCAGGTTGGCCCTTGCCGTGCTACCACCCATCCCCTCCAGCAGATTATAACAGAACACCGCCGTGCTGTGGGGTGCAGATGATTTGCATAGTGGGTGCTTAGTTACTCTGTGGCTGTGTCCTAAAATTGAAAGTAAGACACCTAGCTACTGGCTGTGAAAAGCTCTGGCCTCTGAAAGCATCAGAGCCTTAGGAAGGAAGGGTGAGTGTCAGCAAGACAATTATCTCAGTGGTGTTCTGACCTCCCAGGACCTGCCCTGCCGGTCGGTTTTTCCCTCTCTCAGCCCTCCCTTAGCAGCTTGCCATCGTACACCACCGGCTGCATGCAGGTGACATACCTTTATGCCAAGTGCAAACAGCAGCAGGGGGCCAAAGGGTGATAAGCCAACACACCTGCTTCCAACGTGACTCAGAAACATACAAAGATAGGCAGTCCCTTCGATGAAGCAGGAGGAAACATAGGTCCCAGATCCCATTAATCTCACACTCCTTCTCCTCCAGATTTCTTTTACAAACATATCCCAGGCCTGCTGAGGCAGAGAAGACGTAGGAAGATGAATAAGATAGTCTTTGTTGACTTTTTTGGGCACTTTTTAGTTTGAAGTAATTCCCCGCTAGCAGAACATTTTAAGATTTCAAGGACAGGGGCACCTGGGTGGCTCAGTCGGTTAGGCATCTGTCTTCAGCTCAGGTCATGATCCCAGGGTTCTGGGATCAAGCCCCACGTCAGGCTCCCTGCTCAGCAAGGAGTCTGCTTCTCCCTCTCTGCCTGCTGCTCCCCCTGCTTTGTGCTCTTTCGCTCTGACAAATAAATAAATAAAATCTTAAAAAAAAAAAAAAGATTTCACGTAGAGTGCAAAGAACTTCCAAATAGCTTATGTCCAGATTCATCAATTTTTAAGATTTGCCACATTTCCTTTCTCCCTCTCTGTCTTACATCATGCCCTTTGCCCCTTAATATTTCATGGTGAATTTCCAAAGAGCAAGGATAATCTTTTACATTACCACCTACAGCTATCAAGGTTGGCTATTTAACGTTGGGGCAGGACTTTCATCTGACCTACAATCCTTAGTCCAATTTGTCACTTCACTCAAGGATTTAGGACAGGTGATTCTGCAGCTGATTTTTCCCTGCTGTGTATTTTCTACCACTGATTGGTTTGATAATTTCATGTCTGTTTCTGCAGTCTTGACAGCTCTAGAGATTTCACTGTGCAAAATTAACCTCCCTCTCTCTCTCGCCCCATCCTTTTATCCTTTGTTGTTCTGTTCTGTGCCCTTGTAGTAGAGGTGTTTGGTTGGGATGTCCATCTTGTAGGTACGAGTTCCTAGTGGCTTCCCAGCAACCGAGAGTCAGGTATCCTTAGCACAGAAGTGCAGACTGAGCATGAGATGTGCTGGGGAAAACAAAGCATGTGCTGGGGGTGTCCTTGTGTCTAGATCAAGAAATTTGATCTAGAAAAATCTGATTACTGTTTTCCATAGCTTGTGAAAGATTTGTTTAGAATTCAGCTTGAGAGGTTGGGTAACACAGACTCTCTTCTATGTGTACGTGGGGCAGGGGTGACCAGAGGCGTGCTTGGGAGGATGGATTGGTGATTTGACTATGGAAACATCTTTGAAAACCTGAGATGTAAATGTGGAGAATGGGTTATATGACCTATTTAATGGGGAGAAAAATACATATATTTTTAAAGATTTTATTTATTTATCTGACAGAGAGAGACACAGTGAGAGAGGGAACACAAGCAGGGGGAGTGGGAGAGGGAGAAGTAGGCCTCCCGCTGAGCAGGGAGCCCGATGAGGGGCTCGATCCCAGGACCCTGGGATCATGACCTGAGCCGAAGGCAGACACTTAACGACTGAGCCACCCAGGTGCCCCAAGAGAAAAATATTTTTAAATGCCATAAAAATGACCTGGGGAGAGAGAAGTTATTGCAAAACAACTTCTGGAATATTCCATGTTCCAGCCACTTGACACGCTAGTTTAAATGAAGGAAGTGGCCACGTGTGGGGAAGCCCCCTTCATGCCATGACCCCTGGAGTCTCCAAATGGTGGGATGTTAGGCAGCCCATGAAGAGTTGACTGACCAATGTTTGTGGTATAGTACATGAAAAGAGCAGATTGTAGAATAGTCTGAGCCCAATTATCTCTACCTACTTTTAGCCAGAAATTGTTCTGGGCATCGCCAAGAACGTGGTGAGGTGTGGTGCTTAAGACTGTGGGCTCTGAAGTCAAGCCGATCCCAGCTCCACTGGGCAAGTTTCTTAGGTTCTCCATACCTGCGCCCCATCTATAAAATAGGAGTGATCCCCATTCTGCCCTCCTGGGCTTGTGAATTCAGTGAGGTAATACAGATAAAAAACACTTCCTGCCCTGCCTGACACCTAAGTGCTTGACAAGTGGGCTGTTACTATTTTTATCACTTTCGTTGTCACCTCTAAGGGCGGCCAAATCGGAGGAAGGTACACTGAGGAACCAGTCAGGCAAAACCCTCCCTTTTTGCGAGACAGGAGCCTGGGTGTCCTCGGGTCAGGTGGAGCTGATTACACCTCCTCAGGTGGTCGCGAGGTGGTCACACGCACCTGTCGGTCTTCCCAGACATCCTTTTCCTTCTTCAACTTCACGTTTCTGCCGCCCTCCCTTCAGCGGTGGGTGTCAGGGCTGGAGCTCAGTTTTAAACACATTGTATGAAACAAATCTGTATAAGAACAAATCGTTGCACAGTTTTTCCAGAGTAATTGCAGCAATAGTCATTTTCGGGACACTATTTGGCTAATCTGTGTATAGAGTATTCACAGACCATGTCCCTCTGCTTTCATAAACAGCATAATCAAGGAGGGAAGCTTTCTTGGTCAAATATATTGAAGACTCAACCCCATTTTGGAGAGGCACGTGCTCATTAAGATTTGAAAGTCACTGAGGGAGTTCTGTTATGAAGACAGACACCTCTTTATGTTTAACTTTGATTCTGCCCCAAATCATTTGACCATGGGACAGATACTTTTTTTTAAGATTTTATTTATTTATTTATTTGAGAGGGAGAGAGGGAGAAGCAGACTCCCTGCTGAGCAGAGACCCCAATGCTGGGCTCCATCCCAGGACCCTGAGATCATGACCCGAGCCGGAGGCAGATGCTTAACCGACTGAGCCACCCAGGCACCCAGGGACAGATTATTTTTGAAACGACTTATAATATCTCAAGAATCACTGAAATCCCATGGAGCACAGTTGGGGAGATGCTCATATAAATGATGCATGCTATTCATCAAAAGTGATGATTAAGAATTCAGTTTATTTTTCTCACATTATCCTACATTATCCTTTGGTGGTAGGGGTTAATAAAGCACCAGTCAGCCCCAGAGAGACTGAAGTGAGAATTTTCATGGTTTTATTTTTCTGATTTTACAGTTATAGGAAATTCCAAGATATATGCACAAGTACTGCCTTGACGGAATGTGATTTCTCAAGTCTTTCCAAGTATGGTGATCACACCTTGAGAGTCAGGGCTGAATTTGCAGATGAGCATTCAGACTGGGTAAACATCACCTTCTGTCCTGTGGATGACAGTAAGCCACTTTCTTTTCCATTTCATTGTAATGCCATCATCATGCCTTGGTTTTCTTTCCCCATGGGGTAGCCTGGTCAGGGAGGATTCTTTGAGCACCCACAGAGTGGGTGGCCTTGCACAAGGAGCGTAGGGGTTATAATATGGAGGGCTATGGCCAGAAAGAAGTCTGTGGGAGAGACAGGAAGGGATGGTCATAAAGTTAATACAATAATTAAATATAAATCTATTAACATTAATGCCTTATGGGTGAAGAATGAGTTGAGGCCAGTGTTGTTAATGAGAAGAACTGGAAGGATTAATGTAGTACATTTTCTGGGAGAAAGTCAGTTTGGAGTCAGGATAGAAGGAAATGTGACATGACAGGCAGAAGAATAAAGGTTATTCGAGGCAGGTATAGAGACAGGAAGACAACCAGGTAGACAGCCAGCCTGCCCATAATGAAGGCCAGAGCAATGGGTTCGACTAATGACAGATGTGTTGGGTCAGGCTGGCTGGTAAGCATCTGAAAAAATGTTCCCAGGTTAGATCTGGGGGGTCATGGGGATTCACCAGAGGTCATGAGGTGAACATAATTAGAACATCAGGAATTGGAAATGAATGAAACCACCTTATAGCAATTGAGACAGTAAGAGGATGAGGGGTGACAAGAACCTCATGAACAAGACTCAAGTGCAGCCTTCCAAGGAGAAGCTCCAGGGAAGCATTGGAAGGATTGTGTCTGTGCAGTGCGGGGTCTTTATACCGCTCCCTGCTCTGGACCCCCATGGCTCCCACAGTTTTGCCTTCCCTGGTGGGGAATGCGGCTGGGATACCCTTCTGTTCTTTCCCAATTCTGTCCTAGGCTTGACAACAAAACTCTTATTTCTGGAGTCAGAAATTATCAAAGTTATATTATCTTTTCTAAAGGTATCTTTACAAAAGCTAAGAAAAATCAACATTAAAAAAATACAAGCAGCTTAGCAGTAGTCAAATTTCCAAAACATAGTACAGGTTTCTGCTCCTGTAATTGCTAACTGACTTACCAGGTCCTGACTGGTTCCAATTCCTATGTTGGGCCCATCTGCGGAAATTCCTTTTAGAAATTAATACAGAATAGAAAAGCAGCTTGCCCAAAGGTCATACAGATAAGGAATGGCCCAGTAAGGATTCAGAGCCAGGCCCCTGAGGCCCCTGTGTCTATGCTCTTAGCAACAGTTACCCTACTTTAGATCCTTGCCTCTTGAAGTTTATATGACAGGAAAGTGCTGCAAGAAGTCACAAAGAATCTGTTTATACTTGCTTTGAAAAGATACCTAATAAATTTTCTTATCTGGTTCTTAGCTACCAGCAGATTAAAGACAAGGTAAAATGCTGGAAGCAGTCCCATTAACAGCTTCAAAAAATAAAAAATAAGAATAAGAATAACAGCAGTCAGAGAAGAAAACAGGATATAACTCAAATAGCACAGTTGCCCAGAGATGTTTATTATTCATTGTACAATTATTATTGAGCACCTACTATATGCCAGGCACATTCTTAGTGCAGAAGCTATAATAGCAAGACAAAATCCCGGCCCTCAGGAAGCATATACTCTAATGGGGGGAAGACAGATAAACAAATAGATAACATATTTCATGACAGATGTGACTGTGGCTCTCAAGAAAATAAAGCAAGGTACCAGGGCAGGATATGTTGGGAGCTGCTCTTTACATAGGGTGGTAAAAAAGTCTCTCTGAGGAGGTGACATTTGAACCGAGACCCAAACGAAGCAAAGGGGCTAGCCACATGAATATCCAATAAAAGAGCATTTGGGCAGAAACAGCTACGGACTCTTTTGGAAAGTGTGTATGATTAGTTATGTATGTTAGGCACTATAAGTAGTAGAAATACCATCTGTAGCTTCCAACCCAGCAAAGGAAATAAAGAAAATTCGACCCAGTAGAAATCAAAAACAGGAGAGGAACAAACCACCAAAAAAAAAAAAGTCTTTATAGAAAACACAAAATAATATCAAATATATCAGAAATCACAATAAATATAAATGGACTAAACTTGATTAATAAAAGGCTATCAGATTTTTTTTTAAGAAACAAAATCCAACTACCTTCCTTGACCATGTCAATCAATGTCGTAGCAAACTTACATCAAAGACCAGGGTCCTTCAGTCGACCAGTTGGTCTGCACAGTTATGAAAAATAAATGTTGATGTTTTTAAAATGTGATTTTTGACTGTCATTTTGCTTTGTTCTCTTCCTCTTAGCCATGATTGGACCACCTGGAATGCAAGTAGAAGCACTTGCTAATTCTTTACATATGCGTTTCTTAGCCCCTAAAATTGAGAATGAACCTGAAACATGGACCATGAGGAATATTTATAACTTGTGGGTTTATAATGTGCAATATTGGAAAAATGGTTCTGACGAAAAGGTAAGCTCAGCAAATCATATGCATTTCAGACGTAGGCTCCCCTTCTTTGCCTAGTGTTAGTCTGAGGCCATGATGATGGAGAAAGGAGGCTAGGAGGCCATCCAGTCAGGGTCTTGAAAGCTGGTAGCACCTTATGGTCCAGAGGATCTACGGCCTGGTCCTCTGAGTGCCAGAAGCTTCCCAGTCTGAGGGATACCTGGTATTTGGCTCATGCTTCCCAGGCCCCAGGGGAAATGCATAGAGCAGACTTCAGGGTGTTAGCACAGTTAGAGCAGGCCTTTCTCTCCCTGAAGGGAAGTTGCAGGAGAAGGTGGGTAGAGCTGACTCAACAGTTGGCTGGTGGAAGCTGCCGTCAGCTGAATCAGGTGACATGCTGCATGACTGCTATTTTATGGTCTGAAACCCTGTGCCCCATGTACACCATAGAATAGTCAAGTCCATGGTCAGGGCAGCCCCACCCCTGGACGCTAGATGAACAGTGTCACATTTTACCTGTCTGACCCCAGTTTTCGCCATTGCTCTCCTCCTCTTCAGGGGATGGTTCCTTTAAAAACATGAGCTAGGAGTCTGACCTGGTTGGAATGTTGCTCCTGCCAATGTGACTCTAGTCACATTCTTGACCTCGGCTTCCTCATGCCTACAAGATGGGCATAATGCCCTTCATGGGGCGCTTGGGTGGCTCTGTCAGTTAAGCATCCGACTCTCGGTTTCAGCTCAGGTCATGATCTCAGGGTCGTGGAATCGAGCCCCACATTGGGCTCCACACTCAGCACAGAGTCTGCTTGAGATTCTCTCTCTCCATCTCCCCTTTCTCCCACTGGCACATGCTCTCTGTCTCTCTCTCAAATAAATAAATAAATAAATAAATAAATAAAATCTTTAAAAAAATAACCCACTTCGTTAATAAAGTGGGGATGATAACCTACTTCACAGGATTTGGAGGAGTTTAAGGACATAATGAAAAAAATAAACTTGTCTGGTTACCTGAACAACATGTATGGTCAATACATGGGCTTTTCCTTCCCCTTATGTAGACAGAATAAGGCTATTTTCATTCATCCATGGTCAGGTTTTCCCTTATACTTAGTGCTTCCGAGCTGAATGCTATTTGTGGTCCTAAACTGTCTTACATATATGTTAATGTAAGTTAGGTTACATATATGTCATCTCCTCTATATTAAATGTTGGTTCTATCACTTAATTCTCAAGAGTTTGGGAGGAAAGGGTTACCCATGTGTGTTGTCTTAGGAATTATGTAATCAAATTTATATGTACATACTGCACAGGCCCCCAAAATCTCAAGCTAATTTTCCCCCCAAAATGCTCCATTGAATGATGCAGGATATCAGCCTTCTTCACCGAATAGATGATTTTGCTTACAGTCAAGCCCCCAGGAGATGTGTGCCTAGAAAGCAATACAGAATGAGGAGTTTTTAAAGATTTTATTTATTTATTCATAAGAGACACAGAGAGAGAGAGGCAGAGGGAGAAGCAGGCTCCCCACTGAGCAGGAAGCCCAATTCAGGACTCGATCCCAGGACCCCGGGATCATGACCTGAGCCGAAGGCAGACATTTAACCATCTGAGCCACCCAGGCGCCCCAGAATGAGGAGTTTTATAGTCACTTGCCAAATGCAGGCATCTCCGCTAGGCTGGGATGCAAAGGTAAGACAGGATTGACCCACTCAGGGACGTAGCAGCGTACTCTCATGAAGGATCCGTTTCCACAGCCTACCACGCCTGCATGCCTCCTGCACCGAGCATGAAGCGCAACACCCAGTTTAGCTTTAGCTTATCTAGAATGTGCCCACAGGATAGGCATCTGGTGACACATTGGTCCTGTCGCTTCCGCCTGCTGTGTGGAAGCCTTTGGTGTGGCGCGCCAAGTGTTGGAAGGGCTGCCTGCTCCCTCACGGGTGTCTGCAGGGTCACCAGGACCGGTTTATACACGCTCTAGACTGAATGTTTCTGTCCCCCCACCGAATTCACACGTGGAAACCTAATCCCCAGTGTGACGGTGTTAGGAGGTGGGGCCTTTGGGAGGCAGGGGATTAGCGGCCTTATAAAAGGGACCCCAGAGAGCTCCCCGAGCAGGCCCTTCTGCCCTGTGATGCAGACACAGCGTGAAGACTGGCTGGCTGGACCCAAGTTTGCCGGTGCCTCGGTCTTGGACTCCTCAGCCTTGAGAACTGTGAGGAGTACATGTTTGCTGTTTAGAAGCCGCCCGCTGAGTTCTGGTACGGTGCCTACACGGCCTAAGACAATTAGGGTTCCCTTTGAGAACACAGTGTTAAAAGGCTGCCGTATCCAGTCCCTAAACTCATAGCATAAAAGGCTTCGAGAAATTCTGTTTCTTCCTGATGGGAGAATGTGAACAGATAAAACCAGAAATTGCCCGGGTGTGAAAGACAGCTAGAAAAAGCAGTCAGAGGGGACTTGAGCAGGGCTTTTCATGTCTGTCCTTCCCTGGCTGCCGCTGTGGGTCAACCCTGAGCTTAATCCCTGAAAAAATAGCATTGCAAGGTTTTAGGGGTATGGGATTTCTAGGAATGAAAGCCCGGATTTTTTATTTTTAATTATTAGAAGTTATACCATACTCTTCATGTAGTCAGTGGTAGAATCCAATTCTTGTCATCAATGAGCTTGGCTTTCTCCTACAGTAAAGGAATAGAGACAAGTTGTCAACAAACCCAACGCCAAAAGAAAAATAACCAATTACTGAAGTAAAAAAAAAAGAAAAAGACTTTGTGCTCACTTTCTGTTGAAGTTCCTATTCACCTGACACATTTTTTTTTTTTTTTTAAGATTTTATTTATTTATTTGACAGAGAGAGAGAACATGAGCAGGAGGAGTGGGAGAGGGAGAAGCAGGCTTCCCGCGGAGCAGGGAGCCCGATGAAGGGCTCGATCCCAGGACCCTGGAACCATGACCTGAGCCCAAGGCAGACACTTAACCGACTGAGCCACCCAGGTGCCCCTCACGTAACACATTTTAAATAGGACCCTTCTGTCAGGAAATAGAACCATGATGGAAATATGGGTGGCATATACTCTTCTAGTTCCCTTTACTCTGCCGGAACCTGTTTTGGTTTCCCAAACTCAGGAATATATCATCAATGAGGATAGCTTACATTCATACTGAGCAGAGTCAGGGAGGCCGAGGTGTGTGCCTTGCAGAGGAGGCCGGCCGCTGCCGGACGAGGGCATTTCAGGTGCTCACGCAGAGGACAAGTCTAAAGAGAACCCCGGGCTGCCAGGGTCAGAAACTTGCTCTTGGAAGGAAAAATCACATGGAGCGTCACTCTAATGGACCCGTGTCGCAGTTCTCGGGCTGCTGTACCAAACTCCCCAAACCCAACAGGAGCGTGTTGTCTCAAGGTTCTGGAGGCTCGAAATCCGAGATCCAGGTGTCGGCAGTGATAGTCCTTCCAAGGGCTGTGAGGAAGAATCTGTTCCATGCGTCTCTCCTAGCTCCCAGATTGCCGGCAGTCTTTGGTTCCTTAGCTTGTAGAAGCAACAACCCCATCTCCGGCTCATCTTTACGTGGCATGTGCCTGTCCGTGTCCAGATCTTCTCTTCCTACAAGGACGCCAGTCATGTTGGATTAGGGCTTGTCTTAATGAGCCGATTTCAACACGATTACCTCCAACTAACTCCCTTTCCAAGATACTGAGGGTTAGGACTTCAACATATGAATGGGAAAGGGGACACAATTCAGCCCATACAACCTAATTCCTTTTAAAAAGGGAGTAGGATGGTTTGTATGGCATCTAAACTAGAGAATTCAGGAAATGAAGTGGTTTGTCAGGACCATGATCATTCCTTGCCCCACGCCTTAAGATGCTATCAGGGTCCCCAGAGATGAACCGGGAGGAACACCTGCTTCCTTCAGCTTCCTATTTTGAGCCCAAAGTAAATATCATAACTGGTAAGATTGGGGGGCGGAAGAGAAGATGGTGTCCCTTCACTGTGGAGGCCTGTTTTTATTGTTTTCGTTCCTAGTGGCCAATGACGTGTCAATATGACTTTGAGGTCCTCAGAGATCTTGAGCCGTGGACAACTTACTGTGTTCAAGTTCAAGGGTTTCTTCCTGATCGGAACAAAACTGGGGAATGGAGCAAGCCTGTGTGTGAGCAAACAACTGATGACGGTGAGTCTTGAGACACACCAGCTGTAATTCTGCCTCTTCTGAGCCTTTCAAATCGCCTTATAGACACCCACCAAGTGTTAGCGGAATGTTCCTTAGACATGAACACGTCTGGCTCCCAACTTCAAGCCAGGTCAGCTCTGACTGATCAGCTTCCTCTTGGAAGGAAACCACCCCCTTCAGAGGCAGCTCGTTCCCTCTTAGACCCAAGGGATGGATGGACGCGTTTTCCATTCGTTGGACGCTGCCTCTTCACGCCCACCCGCGCTGTGCTCATTCTGTCCTCTCAGGCCTCCTGATAGAAGTCTTATCAGCCCAGCAAGGTCGAGCCCCGCCACACTGCCCAGAAGCCTCCCCTCCCTGGGCTGCATGTCTCCAGCCCCCTCAGCCACACGAGGGAGAGCTTAGAGACCTTGATCACTGTCCCCACCAAGGGCTACTTGTCTTGGCTTCCAGGACCTCAACACAGTCACTCACAGTGCTCCCTATTTTTTAAAAAAAGAGAGAGGGAAGGAGGGGAGGAAGAACAGAGTGGGGGGGAAGAGTACCACTGGCCCGGACACTGTGATCATTTACATACAGACACATTGCATTTGCATACGGGGTGATACAAACTTGCTGCACACAAACAACAGGCCTTTTTATTATTTAAAGACATGGTGTGAGGCTCAGCCAGCTCAGACCGTGGAAGAATGAATACACGCAGGTCCACTCCCGGCCGTTTTCATTTACCGAGGCTCTCCTGGAAGCGAGGCACTGATCTGGGGGGCTGCAGAAATACAGAGGAGAGTAATAATGAATTCCCTCCAGAGAGAACAAAACTTCTCATCCTCTGTGTCACAGGGCAGTTCGGAGAAGATTGCAATGCTTCAGTCTCACTGATTCGTCATTTCTGCTTAGCAAGCTCCTGAGTGTTACTTTCTGGCATTGGACGTATTTCTCACCCAGTTTTGCTTTGTCTCGTCTCATTTGCCAGAAAGAGCTTCACGATCTTTACCCATCTGTTGCTTAACCTGTGGGTGCACTCCAGGATGCACTTTCCTTTAGACTGCTTACCTGCTTGCCTGCTGATCACTGACCCATCGGAATAGAGTGGACTATTCCATAAGCTGTGTTGGTTTTTTTGTCCACAAAGTCACTGTGAGTGTAAATGTAAAAAAAACTGGTAGATACCAGCTAAAATGGACACACCCAGTGCCAGGTGCAATGCCGTCCCCACTGTGCTCATGACGATTTATGGCTATTTCTCAAAATAAGAGCCCTGTAATCAGGTGTGCTTGGAAATGATGGGGCCCTCTCAGAAAAGTCGCCTTGTATCTGAGCACTATTAGCATATTTGATCTTTCGGCACCCTTTTTGAGGATCAGCATTCCAAGGAATACAGCCCGGGAAAAACCAGCCCATCCTATCCCATAACCTAGCAATGAATCACCCTATCCAAAAAAAGGAAAGACAGCCATTTTGAGCTCCTTTCTTCTTGGTGCCCGGATGTTGTTTTCGGTTATCATCCTTATCCTTTTTATGCGTTGGTAATTAGCCACTTAATTATCAGTTCTGGGATGTTTGTTATTTTTTCTGGACATCAGCATCAGGATCACTGGCCTGGAGTTTTTTGAATCTTGTTACTGTTGTTGCTTCCTTGTTTTGTAAACGCACAAAGTGTTTGCCCGAACCCAGGATTCTTTCAGGATCTTTGCGGTGTCATCCAAAGCTCTTCTGCAGTCGTAGTAGCCAGTTTTCTCAGGGCTACAGAGCCCCATAGAAAATCCTGCTGTCTCCCTGGAGGGAATTCTCTGTCGTTCTTTTTCTGTGGCCCCCAGTTCAGTGCCTTGCATCATCTGTAATCCCAAGGTCAGTGCCCCATTGGACCTACCTATGTCTGAGCTGGCTGAGCCTCTGCAATGCCTTTAAATAACAAAAACCCCTCCCTTCATGGGCTGCAAGTTATTTTCTAGGCCACACGTTATTTCTACAGACCTTCTCTGTGTTTTTTCTCATTTTATTCCTCTCCTGAATCATTTTTACTTGAATCAGAATTCTGTACCTTGGGAGCCCCCATCCCACTTGAGTCACTAGAATCCCTTGTCTTAGAATTATCCTTCTTTTGGGGCACCTGGGTGGCTCAGTCAGTTGGGTGTCCAACTCTCAGTTTCCGCTCAGGTCGTGATCTCACAGTTGTGGGATCGAGCCCCGTGTCAGGCTCTGTGCTCAGTGTGGAGTCTGCTTCAGATCCTCTCCCTCTCTCCCTCTGCCCCTCTCCCTGCTCGCATGCCCTCTTCTCTCTCTCTCTCTCTCAAATAAGTAAATAAATCTTTAAAAAGGAATCAACCTTCTTATCTCTAAACACCTGTCACCTGCTTTCCCAAAACCTTGAGTGTATTTCGGGATCACCCGGTGTCCTGTCCTTCCCCTGTGAACATAACATGGGACATGGGACAAGTCCTGGACTGCCCTGTGCCTCAGCCGCCTCATCTGCAGAATAGGGAGACCAAGATAGTGGTAGCACACGCAGGGGTGGGGGGACTCAGAACAGTGCCTGGTACAAAGTGAGCCCTTAATGCATTAGATATTATGGTTATTAGTAATGACATTCTTAAAATCACATTATGAAGGATTCCTAATGGTCCTGAGACCTTTAGGTCACAAGACATGCTTTGAGGCCTACAATTTGACCTACAAGAGAAATATTTCAAATATTTTGTGACTATAAACGATGACCCAGGAACTGACAAAGCCCAAACACTTTATGAAAGAAAAGTATAACCCATTGAAAACCTGCTTTTGTCAAACATCATTTTAGGCTTGTGTAAACATAGCTATCTCCTTTGAACCTCACAACCCATTTTTCCATGAGAGCCTTGTAAGGATCGCCCCTTTTACAGACTGGGAAATCAAGGCTCAGAGGCGAAGTAACTTGCCCAGAGTCGCTCAGCCAGTAAATGAACAGGGACGGAGCAGGTTACCTGTCGTGTAATTTACTGCCCACGGACTCATTCCACAGGTGAGCACAGGCACGATTTCCCTGCGGGTGAAACAGGGAGAGGCAGTCCGC
Organism: Phoca vitulina; assembly: GCF_004348235.1. Lineage (NCBI taxonomy): Eukaryota > Metazoa > Chordata > Mammalia > Carnivora > Phocidae > Phoca > Phoca vitulina. The sequence continues at coordinate 386,852 of NW_022589798.1, forward strand.
CTGGCCGCGTGGTCAGGTGGGACTGAAGGAAGTCAGAGAGCTTTCTGTGGAGGGTTCGGCTCCCAGATCCTCCCCTTATTCCAGCCCGTGGAAAACAATGACCCTTTCTTTCCTGGGGTGAGTTATAAAAGCATCCTCTGACTTCACAGGGGGTCTGGGAGGAGGTCCCTTGAGCTCAGCAAGGGCACAGGCCGGAAAGATGATGAGACCACTGCCGGCATGAATGAAAACATAGGGGGACGAGGGAGGAAGGCAGGCCCGTCCCAACCCCTGCTCCCCCTGCAAACACCACATCCATTCAGACATCTAAGGACCGTCTTGTGGGCCCCCGCACTGCTCAGTGTCGGGGGTTGGGGGGCATGCTTTGGTCTGCCCTGTGCAAGTAGGAATCGACACTTTCTCCGCAAATAAAATGACTCCCTTTAAAAGGACTTGCTGTGAAAGGGCACGGTTTATTGGCTTGTCCTCTCTCGGCACCAGATGCTTTGGGTTTTAATCAGGAGGGTGGTGCCGGCTGCCAGGCCCCTGCACTGGGAGGGTGGGTGGCCCCGGGCAGCGGGAGAAGGCACCTGGTGCTGAATGAGGGGAGCCAGGACCACAAATGCCCCGGTCAGAGATAAAGCCGGATGTTAGAGCGGTAAAAACAGATTTGATTCAGTAAGGACTTACAGGAGGGAAAGAGCTACCTGGGGCGTTTTAAAGGAAGAACAAGGGAGGGGCAGAGAAGAGAGAAGTGGGGAAGGGACACATCACAAAGCGGGTGAGGGGGCGGGTCAGTGTCCCTGCAGTTGGGCCATCGGTGTTGAAGGCCAGCTGGCCTTTATCAAGTCAGACTTCCCCTCCCCGCCCGGGCTGGGGGACAGGGGCCCTCCTTCATGAAGATTGCAATTGAGAGGAATGGCTTGCAGGTCCTTGAGAAAGACAGCCCTGGGTTTTAGGAGATACGTGTGCATCTCAAAGGGGCGGAGGAAGGATTCACAGGCGTAAGCTTTTGAGAGCAAAGGCTCTGAGAAAGGAAGGCCAGGTGTTGGCAGAAGAAACGCTAAGTTCTTTTGGCAGCCTTGAGTTTTTCCAGACAGAAACCCACGGTGGGTGCTGGGTCGTGCCAGCCGCGTGGCCTTGGGCCACTGGAGTTTGGGCAGGTGTCTGAGTGCCGGGGGCTTGGATGGTGTTGCCATGCCAAGAGCTTTTGCCCTTCTCGGTACAAAGCACTGCAGTGCGTGTGTCTCCTTGGGGCTCTGGGGTCCCGTTTCCTGCTTTAAGGCCGCAGAGGCTTCTCCAGCATGCAGAGGCTCATTGCTCAGAGTCCCTGCTTATGGTTCCCATCGTGTCTGTCAGCAGTCGTGCCAGAAACCAAAGCTGGAAAAAGATAGGAAGGGGGGGGGGCACTGGCTGGAAACCCCTGGATCCTTGAGCAGGTGTCTCGTGCTTTCTCCTCACCCCTCCCAAGATGGGCACCCCGAAAACGGGGATTCCCACTGGATTGCCATGGTGGCAGAGTGTGGAGATCAGGTGACCCCGGGTGCCCTTGACCTGAGCCTGACGCAGCCCACCACCCCGTCCCCCTCCCCCCGCAGAGACGGCCCCGCCCTGGACTGTCGCCGTGGTCCTGGCAGCCTCGGTGTGCGCCGCCTTCCTGCTGCTTGGCTGCTCCGCCCTGCTGTGGTGTTTGTACAAGAAGACTAAGCACGCCTTCTCCCCCGGGAACTGCCTGCCTCAGCACCTGAAAGAGGTAGGCCTAGGACGGGGCCCTGTGGACCCGAAAGCCCTGCCTGGGAGGGCTTCTCGTTTTAAGTCAGGGCCGGCCCATCCCACGCGGCAGGCTTTCCTGGAGAGTGACACCCGTCTGCGTGCGGGTCTGTGCCCCGGGTCCTGCTCCAGGGATGCCCGTGGTCAAAGATCAGCCGGCAGGGAGGAGGCAACCCGGACTTCGTTCCTTCTCCGACCTTCCCTCCCTGAAGCCCCGAGTCATCAGGGGGCCCTCAGCTGGGGCCTCGAGGGCCTCCTTCCTGAAGGAGATCTGGGGAGCACACCTCAGCATCTGCTACCGTGCACCCCTTATACCTCAGGGACCCACCGGAGCAGGGCCTCTGAGACTGACATTGCTCCTTCTTCCTGGGGAAAGTTACAAGAGGAAGGTTGATGGTATCAGCCCCAGCCCCTCCACTTCGGCTGGTCTCCAGGACGCAAGAGACCCTCGTGGTCTCTCCTGGCCCCCTGCAGGCCCCTCTCCCCTTTCCTATGACTAGCTGCTGCCCATCTCATTGGGTGACCCAGGCCCTGTGCTCTGAGAAGTCTTGAGTCTCCGGTCACGGGCACCAGAGGTCTGGGCTGCCCTGTGTCTCCGCTCACCATCGGGATTGCGCAGGGGAGCCCATGAGTCACCCGATGACTCCTTTCCTTGCCAGCTAGGCTCTTGACATGAAGAGGGGGTGGCCTTAACTGAAAGTTTACCAGGACTCCTGCTGTGCCCACCCCGGGAGAAAGGCTTTCCCTCTGGGAACCCTCTAGACCAGCAGTCAGCAAACTCTCCCTTGAAGGGCCAGATAAAGCAAATATTTTAGGCCTTGGAGGCCAAGAGGCAAAACCAAGATATTATATAGGTAGTTATACAACCACTTAAATGTAGTCATTTAAAACTCTTAAAACCATGCTGAATTACTGGGCTTCACCATAGTGTGCTGACCCAGCTCTGGACTCAGAGCCTAAAATGGCATGCGCAGGGGGCACCAAGTTCCCCGAGTGGGTCCCTGGGAGCGATGGTAAGCGGGGCCGCTCCTGTGTCCACCCCGTGGTTCCTGAACCTGTGCGTTCTAGGCGTTGAGGATGCTTCTGGTGGTTGCTGGCACTCTCTGGCATCCCTGGGCTTGTAGACACATCACCCCAGTCCCTGCCTTCATCTTCCCATGACGTCCTCCGTGTGTGTGTGTCTGTGTCCACGTTTCCTGTTCTTCTAAGGACACCAGCCATATTGGATTCGAGGCCCACCCGAAGGAGTTCATTTTACCTCGATTACCTCTGTAAAGATGCTGTCTCCAAATAAGGTCACATTCTCAGCAGAGCCCCTCCACTGGAGTTGACGCTTGTTTGAGGAATGATTTGCCGTCCCTGTTCCACAGGGCCTTGGTCAGCACTGCTGAGGCCTGACTGGCCCAGGGCCCCGTGGCGGTCTCGGAGTTCATAAATGATACAGAGACACTTGGAGCCGCTCCCCTGAGTCCACACACAGGTCTCTCCCACAGACTTCCTCGTCCCTGACCCTCCAGTCTCCCTTCTTCTGGGTTCCCTGACCACCGGCCTAGCCATTAACCTCTGCCTGTGAGTCCACGAGGAGCCCAATCTTGGGCCACTTTTCTTCCAACACAAGAGGACGACCAGATGCACGGCCCAGAGCTCTGCCCGGTGGAGGCCCAGAGCTCTACCCGGAGACCAGGCTTCCTCCTCTCCACTGCCATTCAGGGCCCCCTGGTTCAGCCCCTGGTGCTACCACGGGCCATTTTGGGTTTGCGCCTGCGTGCCGTGCCAATCTCCCCATGAACCGTGTTTGACCTTTTTCTGCTCCCTCAGCTGCCCACCCCCCCCACCCCCCGTCGTCATGGGGTGAAGAGAGACAGGTGCTGGTGCAGCAGGGGTGGACGGTGCGGGAGGCTGGGCCCCGTGCATATGCATCCTCTGACCTCGTTGTAGGACCTGGTGGGTCCAACAGGCCTTGTGGTGGTTGGTCACTTCTGGGTGGCCTGGTGTCACAGTGTCAGAGTGCTGCAGGCTCTGTCTCCACCAGCTCCCTATAACATCTAGAAGCCGTTTTTCAAATAGGGCATAATTGTCTGCTGCGTGATGGCCTAGCCTGGCCCCCAAACTGTAGTGACCTGCATTGTGATTCTCCTTTTAGGATTTGCCAGACACTCCAGCATCTTTTCCCAGCACAGACCCTTTCTTACCACAGACCTGCCATGTCACACAGCCAGTTCACGTTCAACTGATGTGTCGTCCTTGGCCGATCATGCTGGGCCTTGGTAGCCCTGCACCAACCAGCCATGGGATGTGGCTAGGGCACCCTGCTCCATGGCCCTGACCTTCTGCAGGGCCCTCTCCTGCCCTCGGCGCTGTCCTGTGTCCCTCTATAAATTATATTCCCAGGGGCAGAATGTGCTGCCTTCAGACCCCCAGAGGCCCACCTAGCACCCCGCTAGTTCTTAGTGGTGGGAGGGGTGAGATGTGATCATTGGTCCTTTACTTTGGAGAGGATGTCCAGCATGCCGTCCTCCATGGGAGCCCCGAAACTTCGCTGATACGGCAGGTCCCTGAATGTTCACCCAGGGGGTGTCCCCCGCTCTGAAGTGCGTGTGCCTAATCAAGGCCTTGCCACTTCTTTCCCTTCTGTCACCATAGCTGATGTCGGGCCTTGTCCCAGACCACCCAGTCAGGGGCTATAGACTGCCCCCCGAGAAGGACATAGTCCCGCGGCCGAGCCAGGCCAGCCCCAGGATTCTGAGGCTACAGCACCTCCGCCATGAGGGCTGGTCTGGGCCACGCGGCATCCACGGTGGGTGCAAAGGGAGACACGTGACCGCAGGCAAGACCTTTTAACAAGAGGTGTTAACCGAGACTGCAGCGCCAGAATGAGCCAGGAAGTCTCTGTGAGCTCTGGAGAAGCGGGAAGAACAAAGAGGGGCAGGCCCATTGTTCAGGGTAGAAAGTGTTTTGTTAAGTGGAGACCCAGCAGGAAGCAGAACTACTCACCTGCTCTTTCTGCTTCTGGCTCGCCATCACAGACCGGTCAGACAGGAAAGGACAGATGGGACTACGTGCTTCCAGGCAAATCAAAGCCAGAGACGGGCGTAGGATAGGGGCCGTTGGAACGAGCCCCCCTCCGAGGCTAGAAGACTTTGCAGACCAGCCTGCAGAGCCCTCCCCTGTGATTCATCTGAGAAATGCCGGCAGGTGCTGGAGAAGGGCGGGGCGAGGGGGGTGCGGTGAGGATGAAGGAGGTGCCAGGAAACTATGCAGACTGGGGTCATTGCATCATGAAATTCTCCAGCCCGATGCCTGATGTAAAGGTCCACTAACCATGGCCCAGAGAATAATCACGAGTTCCGGGAGACTTAGTGGGGATGGAGACTTGGCGTTGAAGCCATAGGGAGGTTTATCCAATAGGATATACTGAGTTTCTATGTGTGTCCCACCCGGAGACCAGCCCGATCCTTGCTTTCCTGAGGCTCACAGCACATTTTCCTCTGTTTTTTCCTGTCCCCTTTCCCTGGAGAATCAAGAATGGCTCTAGTCCATTCTTACGAATCCACTGGACCCGAGGGTTTGGGGAAGTTCCTCCTGCCCCCAGTGTCTTCCTTTGTGCAACAGAGATCTGGACATAATTCCTCTCCCCCCCACCCCCCGCCTTCCATCAGCTGGTGGAGACTTAGGGGGTGGGAGGCAGAAATCCTGACAGGTCCACACCAGGGGCAATACTGCTCCAGCAGCTTAAGTTACGTCCCATCAAAGGGCTGAGTGTGGAGATGACATTAAGAGGGCAGCAGACTGTCAGGGGTGAAGCTACAAGTCAACAGTGGAGGAGAGAGGGAAAGCACCGGAGACCATCTCTACGTCATCCTGAAGATCAGGAGCATTGGTGGAACTACGAGGAGGGAAAATGGCAAACATGAAGTCAGCAGATGTTCTGGGAACCACACCCGGGCGTCTTTCATGGTTCAAAGAGCGGGAGAGACCCAGATGGCTAGACTCGGGTTCCCGCCTTTAACCAGCCCCCGTCCCCGGGGAGAGACAAACCCAACGACAAACGGTGTCCATAAAATGCGCTACACAGAAACATAGCACAAGCCACGTGTATTTTAAATTGGCTAATAGCCATGTTTTTTGAGTTTTTTTTTAAGTAAAAAAGGGCAGATGAAATTAACATTAACAATATATTTTATATAACCCAGTATATACAAAATAATCATTTCAACACGTAATGAGTATTCTTTTTAATTTTTGAAATATTGACGTTCTTTTTTTCCTACAAAGCCTTCGAAATCTGGTATTTCTCACAGCACAGGTTGATTCCGACTAGCGACGTTTCGGGTGGTGAGTAAGCCACCCGTGACCCGTGGCTGCCGACTGGGCAGGCAGAGCTGAGGGCTGAAAGTGGGGACACACTGGGTCCTGGCGAGCCCCTGAAGAGGGCCCCTAATTCAGCCTGAGGACACGGCGGGAGGTTCTGCTTGTTATTCCAAGACACATTCATCCCGTGCCTGTGATGTGCTGCTTCCTAGAGGAGGTGATGCTCAGGCCTCAGGCCAAGTCAGTGCCACAGCACTGGGATCGGTCTAAAAATAGCTCCCTTCCAGTTTAAGAGAAGAAGCAATCAGAGGGGGACCTCATTGCACCGTCAGAGGGTGGTTCTGAGGTGCAGATTTGTTGTCACATTTTTAGAAATTATGGTAAAACACACGGAACATAAAATTTGCCATCTTGGCCATTTTTCAGTGCGGAGTTCAGTGCTATTAAGTGCATTCACACTGGGTCACATTGGTGGGCAACCAGCACCGCTGTCCGTCACCGGAACTTTTTCATCATCCCAAACGGAGTCTGTCCCCAGTAAACAAGAACTCCCCATCTCCCCCTCCGCTGCCCCTGGTACCTCCCCCATCCTACTTTCTGTCTATGAATTTGACTCCTCTAGGGACCTCACATTCAGCAGAGTCATACAATATTCGTCCTTTCAGTGTCTGGCTTATTCCACTTAACATGACGTCCTCAAGGTTCATCCACGTAGCAGGTGTCAGAAATTCATTCCTTTTCAAGGCTGAATCATTTTCCATTGTATGGATAGACCCCATTTATTTATCCACTCCAGCGCTGAGGGACACTGGCATTCCTACTACCTTCTGGCTTTTGTGAGTAACACTACAAGTCAACAGTGCAAATACGTCTTTGCGACCCAGCTTTCAATTCTGCCGGGTGTGTATTCAGAAGTGAAATCACTGCATCATATCGCCATTCTATTTTTAAATTTTTGAGGAACTCTGGTGCTGTGATCGTCACATGCTTTAAACCAGCCTTCTCCGGCCAGGAGTTCTGTATAAATCTGTGTAGGCCCAGAAAAAGAAATGGGAAAATTTTGATCATTAACTTTCTTTCTTTCTTTTTTTTTTTTCCCCTCCCATAGTTTTTAGGCCATCCTCATCACAGTACGCTTCTGTTTTTCTCCTTCCCGCCCTCTGATGAGAATGAAGTCTTTGACAAACTGAGTGTCATTATGCAAGTCTCTGAACATAGCAGGCAGAATCCTGGCGATGGCTGCACCCCTGGGGTCCCGTCTGGGCGGGGGTCCTCCGAGCCGGTCCCCGAGGAGGGAGCACATTCAGCAGGGTACAGCACCCCCCTCCTTCCCTCGCCCACCTCTGACCGTCAGCAGAGCGGGAAACCCCCTGAGCAAACCCCACATCTAGAACTCTCAGATTCCAGGACAGCATCTAAACAACCAAAGAGCTAGATTTTAAAGGCTCACTTGGCAAAAACACTCCACAGTGGGAATGTACTGCTTTATAAAGGCCTCACTGATTAAAAAAAAAAAAAAAAAAAAATTGTTGATCACTGGGGAGTATAATTTTCAGCCTCTTCTGCTCACTAATATAAGAAACAAGTTTTAATTAGAAGAAACAAAAACAGTTAAAATGAGGACTAACCAGACGGCCAAGAGACGGATCCAAAAAACAGCCTCAAGTCAAAAGTGGTCAGCGAACTTTCTGGATTCTCAGGGATACTTGGACTGGATTTATTTTGCTATCTGTGTATGTTTTATATAGTGCTGGTGTTCTATTAAAGTTTTATTCTCTATTTCATCTATGTGCATGAATGGTACTACGTTTGGGTAATTGGCAGATAGTGCATTGCCATTTCTGGTGGTGTTCTCAGTCCCTTCCTGCTGTCACCCGGGAACGGTGCCGGGGGTGAGGGTCTAATGGTATCTGGGAGCGATCGGTCTAGGAAGACTTGGATTCCAGTCAGACACCTACTAGCCTGTGACTCTTTGGTTTCCTCATCTGTACGTGGAAATTAAAAGACCTAAGGATTGGTCATATTCCATGAAATGCACACCCCCAAGGGCACCTGGGTGGCTTAGTCGGCTCAGGCCATGATCTCAGGGTCGTGGGATCGAGCTCTGTGTTGGGCTCCATGCTCAATGCAGGGTCTGCTTGAGGATTCTCTCTCTCCCTCTGCCCCTCCCCCTGCATTCTCTCTCTCTCTCTTTCTAAAATAAATACATAAATCTTAAAAAAAAAAAAAAAAGTGCTGTCCCCAGTGCCTACACACCGTAAGCACTCGATAAATGGTAGCTAGTCTTACCAGCAGCATAATCTCATGGGTATGACTTTAACTCCACACACCGAGGTCAGCAACCAGTGTCCCTTCCTCTGTGTCAGATTGCCCAATAAAGCAGATTCCTCAAAGGCCACAAAAATTGGAAAAACACTTCGAATAACTTGACATATTTAAAATGAAGCATCACGGTCGGGGGTGGGGTGGAGGAGGTGGGGAGAAGGGAGATGAGAAGATGGTTGACCTCCCTTGCGTTCATTTTACATTTCAGTATTTTTAAATTATTTTCAGTAACACTGTGAGGGAGGGATCACCATATTTTCAGTTCTCATTGCCCCCAGAGATCTTAACTGTGGTCTGGGTCTCGTCTCGAGGCAGGGGAGAGAAACTGATTCCCTTCCCCAGTTAAGCTCACAGCAACAGGGGGGCTCTACTTGGGGAGGCATCTGGCTCTGGAGAGAAGAAAAGAGACACCCCAGCGCCCACCCTCTCCCCGCTGTGGACACTCAGCATTCTTTTTGCCCCCCTTGCACCTGAATCTCCTGCACATGTCTGAGGAATCTCCCACCTTGCGAATGTGAACTCCTCCCTCTCTCTGGGGGCTCCAAATGCTGCGTGCCCGTTTCCTAGCCCCCTCGCTGCTGGGCTAGAGGCACGCAAGCCGGGCTCCAGCCCAGTCTGACTTAGAAGGCGGACAGTAGCAGCAGAGGAAGGGGTTCTGGGAGAAGTGGCCAACAGCCAGGGGGTGCTCACACCAGCAACAGTGACGTCCCCACCAGATGGGGTCTGATGTGGACATTGTTCCTGCCTGGGTCCCCTCTGAGGCTGTTTTCCCCAACGCTTCCAGAGAATCGGTGAGCTCCTCTCCATTATATTGAGAAACTTTTTTCTGCTTATATCAGCCCCAATCAGTTTCTCATGTTTGCATCTAAAACCCTAAGCAGGGGGCGCCTGGGTGGCTCATTCAGTTAAGCGTCTACCTTCAGCTCAGGTCATGATCTCAGGGTCCTGGGATCAAGCCCCGCATCCGGCTTCCTGCTCAGCGGGGAGCCTGCTTCTCCTTCTGCCTCTGCCCCTGCCCTCCACCACCCTCCCCCAGCTTGTGTGCGCACACACTCTCTCTTCCTCCCTCTCAAATAAATAAATAAAATCTTTAAAAAACAAAAATAAAACTCTGAGCAGGCCACCAAGAGTGAAATGGAGTGGATGTGGATTTCCCAGTCCTAAAAATGCACCTAGCAAGTGCAGGAGGAAGGCAGGCGTGAGACCTCTCTCCATGGTTTCCTAGCTGAGGTAGTTGAGAGAAACACCTTCCCTCCAGCGGTGGGAGGTCCTGAAGGGTTTAAGGAGAAGGAGTTGAAGCCCAAGATTGGCTAGCCAGAGCCTGGGGGACTAACAGCCTCCTACCAAGGATGGGAGACCCGGGGTGCGAAGACAAGGGGACAGGAAACCATGGGTCTTCCCGGGCCAAGAGTTGACAACAGAGGCTCTGCCCCGCCCCACTGGGGAAGACCCAGGTATTTGTGTGGTAGAGGTGGAACCAGAGGCACCTCAGCGACCAAGGACTCTAAGCACACCAAGGAATGCATGTTGTTTGCTCCCCTGACCCTGCCCACACGCCCCAACTCCCACAGCTGATGGACATTTGCTTAGTGCTGAAAAGCGCCCCCCCCCACATATTTCCCATCCTCCTAAGCACTCCTTTTATCTCTTGACCGCCTCTTTAATGATGCGATCTGCTCAAGCCTTCAACACAGTAAATAAGGGACACGTCTATCCTTCAGCAATCTTGGTGACAAGGAACGCCTATTTGACTTCCATTTCCCACAACATGGCTGACTAGGCAACCTCCCTGGCCCTCAGATGAAATTGACTGAGATGCTGGATGTAATGTTTAAAAAAATCATTTCAGTTGTTTCCTAACAAGAAAGGAAGGAATATTCAGAGGCCAATATCTACAGAAGCTGACCAAGTGCCACCTTTCACTTTGAGGGCATTTGACAAACCCTGTAGGTATTGGCCCCTCACAAGTTCTGAAGGGACAGAAGACAAAGACCAGGGCTCATACAAGGTGGGGTCTCAAGGAGACCTCCCCATAAATCTGAAATCCCAAAGAGCCATCCCCTCTGTGTAAGGGCGACTAGGAATAAATGAATCCCATCCCACCCCCATATTTATTTCCGAGGGCTGCCATCACAAAGTACCACAGACTTGGTGACTTAACAGAAACAGATTCTCTCACAGTTCCAGAGGCCAAAAATCCAAAATCAGTATCACTAGGCTGAAATCAAGATGTTGGAAAACATCTTCAGAGTTTTTAGGAGACAATGTGTTCCTTCTTCCAAATGCCGGCGTCCCTTGGTGGGTGGCAACCTCACTCCAGTCTCTGTTTCTGCATTCACATGACCTTCTCCCCTTCTGTGTGTGTCTCCCTCTGCCTCTCTCTTATGAGGACACTTGTGGTTGCATGTAAGCCTCACCCAGATAATCCAGGAAATTTTCGCCACCTCGACATCCTCAATTGAAGCACATCTGCAAAGACCCTATTTCCGAATAAAGTCACATTCACAGGTGTCAGCAACTAGGACCTGGCATCTTGGAGGGTTATTATTCAGCCCACCACATATCCCTAGCAGGGACTACAAGGGCACCTTTTTGGTTTTGGTTGTGTTTTCGGAGTGAAGGGGCAAAATATATCCTTCCTGAGAAATTATCATCTCAAACGAAAGGTGTACAGCCCCAAATCACACTGTCTGGGTGGTCAACGAAAACTTCAGGGTTAGCTGTTAGAAATCACAAAACCCAAAAGGAAAGCCTCATGAGCAAGAGCCAGCGGAAACAGCAAGCAACTAAGTCAGACCCACAAAGACTTCAGAACCTGCCATACACAGAATATACAGCACGCTTAGCAGAGTTAAATACATGTGAGGGGCACCGACAATGTCAGAAATGCACAAGAGCCTGGATCGTTCTGCTTTACTGTGGCAGCTCATGAATCCCAAATCGCAGCGACTAAGAGCAAAGACTTGTTTCTCACTCCTTTTGCATGTGGCCGGAGGTCAACTGTCAATCTGTCCTAATCCCAGTGACTTCTTCATTCTAGGATCTAGGCTGAAGGACATGCTAAATGGCAAAAGAAATGCCAATCCCACGATAGTTCTTAGAGTTTCTGCTTGGACGTGGAGCCTGTCATTTCTGTCCACATTCCTTTGGTCAAAGACATGGCCAAGGCCAATGTCAATAGAGTGGGGAAGTACTCCTTCCTCAGGGAGGAACTGCAGGTCATGTAGCAACAACTGGAGGAATGTACAATCCTCTTACAAGGAAGGGAGAGGATCATTGGGAGAAATCGTTATAATCTGCTATAGACTGAGAAATCACCAAATAGATTTGGGGGGCGGGGTGCACATGGACCTGTAGAAATGAAAACTATCATCATTGAAGTGTACAAGTCAGAGGAGGGGTTGAACCACAGGTTAAACACAGCTGAAGAGAGAGTGAGAAGACTGGGCAGGACGGGGAGTGTGTTTGTCAGGGTTCAGAGAAACAAAACCAATAGGACGTGTGTACTTACACATAGAGAGAGAGATTTGTTTTAAGGAATCGGCTCACAGGATTGTGGAGGCTGGCAAGTCCAAAATACATAAGGCAGATTGACAGGCTAGAGATCCAGGGAAGAGCTGACATTTAGTTGAGTCCAGAAGCAGCCTCGAGGAAGGATTACCTCTTCCATGAAGACCTCAGTCTTTTTGCTCTTAAGGCCTTCAACTGATTGGATGAGGCCCACCCACATTATGGAGAGTAATCTGCTTTACTCAAAGTCTACTGATTTAAATGTTAATTTCATCTGAAAACTATCTCCACAGCAACATTCAGATGCATCTGATCAAATACCGGGGTACTATGGCCCAGCCAATTTGACACATACAATTAACCACTGGAAGGGTAGATCTGAAGTGAACATCAAGGAGGCAATATAGAGAAACATAGGATAGAAAATGTGAGAGGTTAATATATAAGACATATGATGGATAGAGTGAGATGATCTATTACGTGTCTGATCACAATCTCAGAGGAGAGGTGAGAAAGGAGGAGGCCACAGCACCGTTCGAATATTTGCAAAGACAACGGCTATTTAAGCTACCAATCCTCCAAATCAGGAATCTAACAAATCTCAAGCTGGACAAATAAGGAGAAATCACATCAGAGTGAAACTACAGGACATCAAAAACAGAGAAGGTCGATTACCTTCGAAGGAAGAACAATTAAATTTATGGATACTTTCTCCGCGGTAGTAGAAGCCCATAGTGGATAGAATATGTTCCAAGTGCATCAAAAATCTCAGTCAACTTAGACCTGTGTATCCTGCAAAATGTGTATCCCTTCAGGAAAAGGGACAAAACAAAGACTCAGACAAACAAAAGTTGAGAGCGTTTGACATCAAAAGGTCTTGATCAGATAAAGATCTAAAGGGTGTATTTTAGGCCGAAGGATACAATTCCCACATGGAAGTTATGATACGTAAGAAGAAAAGAGGAAAGAAACTGGTAAATAAGTGAGTTAATCTAAACAAATATTGAACTGCATAAAACAGTAATAATCTATTCTGGGTGAGCAAAGCAGCAACTAAAACACGGAAGGGAAGAACTACAGATAAACTGACTTAATGTTCCTGCTGGGTTTCAGAGAAGAAAAAAGACACCGATTCATTTGAGACATGGATAAGTTAAGTATGTTGAGATTTCTAGAGTCACCTCATCACTAGAGAAGTGGTTTCCAACTGGGGTGAGGAGGGCGGGGGACAATTTTGATCCCAGGGGACATGGGACAATGTCTGGAAACATTTGTGATTGTCAGAACTGGAGGGGTGTTACTGGCGTCTGGGGAATAGAAGCCAGGAAACTGCAAAGCATCCAACAATGCACAAGATAGCCAACACGCAACAAAGAATTATCTGGCCCAAAATATCAATAGAGGAGAGGTTGGGAAACTGTACTAAAAGAAAAGAGCAGAATAAGAAAAATGACTCAGTCAAGAGATTACTCTGACCAAAAAGGAGAAGAGACCTTAAAAAAAGGGGGGGTGGGCAGAACAAATAGGAAACGTAAGTAATATAATAGAAATAAATCAACAAGTAAATGGACTAAGTGGTCCAGTAAAAGATAAAATTGTCAGAGTGTATTTTTTTAAACGATAGTAAAATTCTAGCTGTTTTTAAAAGACCCACAGAAAACATACAGATATAGAAAAATTGGAAGTAAAAAGAGGGCAAAGGATATGCCAGGCAAGCTCTCACCAAGCAAGCTGATTTCATTATATTAACATCACACAAAAAAGACATGAAGGCACAAAGCATCTTTGTAGAAGTTTCGGTTCAGCAGGAAGGTAAAACAGTTCTAACCATGTACACGCTTCACAGCGTAGCTTCAAAATAAATCACAATTGACAGAGCCACAAGGAGAGCCAGACAAATTCACTGTCATATTAAGATAGTAATAACAGTTACCACTTGGTGTGTCACTGACAACGAGCCAGACGCTGTGCTGGACACATTACCAATTCTGTTGTCTGTTGACTCTAAAATGCCACCAGTTATAAGATGCACCATTAGTATTTGAACTAAGAAAAAAGAAAGAGGGGCGCCTGGGTGGCTCAGTCGGTTAAGCATCTGACTCTTGATCTCAGCTCCGGTCTTGATCTCAGGGTGGAGAGTTCAAGCCCCGTATTGGGATCCACGCTGGGTGTGGAGCCTACTTAAAAAAAAATAGCAAAGAGAGAGAGAGGAAGGAAGGAAGGAAGGAAGGAAGGAAGGAAGGAAGGAAGGAAGGAAGGAAGGAAGGAAGGAAGGAAGGAAGAAAGAAAATACTAGGATGGAAACTATGCCTCAGTATTGATTGTCAGACAAATCTAAATGTCAGAGATGTTAAAATGCGCGCGAGTGCGCGTGTGCGTGTGTGTGTGTGTGTGCGTGTGTGTGTGTGTGTGTGTGTGTGTAGAGACAGAGAGGAAGTAACTGTGACTAAGTGTTAATAATGATTCTAAATGCAGGGTATTTAGACATTCAACTTCTCTACAGCTTCAAAAGTTTTTATGATCGGGACGCCTGGATATCTCAGTCGGTTGAACGTCCGACTCTTGACTTCAGCTCAGGTCCTGTTCTCAAGGTGGTGGGATCGAGCCCTGCTTCGGGCTCCGCGCTCAGCGGGAAGCCTGCTCCAGGATTCTCTCTCTCCCTCTGCCCCTCCCCCACTCGCACACACACACGCACACTCTCTCTCTCTCAAATAAATAAATCTTTTTTAAAAAGTTTTCACAATAAATAGTTGGGGAAAATTGTAATAAATATACAAATGCTTACAAATAGTCATCATTCCAACACTTTTCGATTTCCATGTGTTCAAAATACCCAGGATTTTCTCAAAATGTGCTGATAATGGGCTTTTGTCTCAGGAAAAAATCTGTGCAGTCATTTTCACATTTGTTTTGCTGCTTTAGCTTTACAAATGGTTCTGTCCCAATATCTTCCTGTCTAATAGGTAACATTTCCACTGCCCCTTGCCAGGGAGGATGCTGTTGGGGGACTTCTTTGAGGGGATGCTGCCTGGGCTGAGAGGTGGCCCCCAAACAGGGAAGAAATCGAGAACACCACACCCCAGTATGCAGAGTGTCCACATGGGTGGTGAGTGGGACGGGCTGAGCCTGAGTCCCTGCAGAGACTTCAGGGCTGATCTGCAGAGCCACACGAAAACAGTAGGATTAATGGCATCCACACCACACCACAAGGATGCTGGCGAGGACACGGGGCAACCAACCCTTGTCCTATCTAACTGTCCAGTTGATTCCTTCTTATTTGCATTCTTGCTTTGTCTGCTTCAGCATTCAGAGGCTTTTCTCCCCAGATGTGTCCAAATCCCTTTTTCTACATGATGGAACCATTTGAGGTATCTTCCTTTCAAATGTACTTGAAACTTCTTTTTTTTTTTTAAGATTTTATTTATTTATTTGAGAGAGAGAGAGTATGAGCGGTGGGGAGGGGCAAAGGGAGAGGGAGAAGCAGACTCCGCACTGAGCAGGGAGCCCGACATGGGACTCAATCCCAGGACCCTGGGATCATGACCTGAGCCGAAGGCAGACACTTAACCGACCGAGCCACCCAGGTGCCCCATTTTTTTCTTTCTAATTAAGTAATAATATTGACAACATTATCATGTATTAACTTTGTGCTGTGTGCCAGGCTTTGTGATCTATTATCTCACTTATTCTTTGCAGTTGAACCTTCAGCAGGAACCTCTGAAACCATGTAACAAAAGGAGTTCATCCCGGATCTGTGACGAGAGAGAGTCGGGGTGGATTCTGCTGCCTTGTCGAATGTCTGGAGCCCGGCCATATTGAGGAGGATGTGGGCAACTGGCCGCTGAGGCTGTAGACTTTGCAGCCATGAAGGAGGGAAGAACCCCACTTATGTGGAAAATGTCCAAGACTCCTGAGACCAGAGAGGATTCAGCAGATCATCTTGTGGGCCACCACTAAGACGTTGTGGCAGAAACATGAAAGGTCCTCCCCGAGGGCAGCCAGCTGAGCCAACTTCCCTCCTCCACCTTGCTGGCTCTTTATGGGAGTCCAGTCTTATGGGAGAGGAACTCATTACCCGTCCTCATGGGTCTCCTGCCCTGCTGCCCTTAGCCTCCAAGGCATTCTGTTTCATCTCTCACATCTGTGGCTGCCCATGGCAGCCACCTGGGGAACTTTAGAATGCCAATGCCCCGGCCTTGCCCTGACCCATTAATTCCGGCTCTCTGGGGGAGGGATTCGGGCATCACTCTTGTAAATCTCCCCCAGGTTTTTCCAGCGTGCAACCAAAATGGAGAACCGCTGCTCTCTTTAGAGGGTTTATGCTACTGTTCAAAGGAAAACCATGGGCCCAAAATGGCATCTCTGAGGCCAAGTCCCCAAACTGGGGCTTGATACGTGATCTAATTGCAGCTTCAACCACCCCCAGAAATGTCGTCTTAACTGGTCAGGAGTTTTTCCATCAGTGCCAAGGAGTCTGCCACAGGGACTCCCTGTGTCCCCCAAAGGAAGATGAGATCATCTGCTTGATAAGATCCCTTGTCCTTCCCCTTGAAGGGAAAGCCTTGCCTGGAACAGTCTTTTGCTCTTGCTAATAATTTTCTTGTCCCACCCTCCTTCCATAAAATCCTTCCATTTGGTACAACTCCTCAGAGCGCCCTTCTACTTGCTAGATGGGATGCCGCAACATTCACAAATTACTGAATAAAGCAAGTGAGATCTTCAAACTTACTTGGTTGAGCTTTTTTGTTACTCAACAGTAGCTTGTGAGTACCTGTTAACTGCACTCCCTATGTCATCCTGTTCTCTAGCCTTCAAAGGGAGCACTCTTGCTTTTAATACCCAGCTAACATGGTCCACCCACCACGCTGTGCTTTTCTAGGAAGGTCAGAGGTCATCCGGGGTTGTGAGCATCTCCAGAAAATATTTCCATGGCCGACACCTCCCCCCTCCCCCGGCACTGCTTCAGGCTTCTGATGTGCTCACTACAGGTCATCTGGGAAGCAGTTCTGGGCGCTGCTACCCTTTTCCCTGAGCCAGCACCTGTCACAGAGCCTAGTACTAAGAAATGCCTATTGAATCAATGGCTAATGCAAAGTGGTAAACTGAAGCCTTCTTGAATATGCCACCATGACATATGCGGATGATATCAAGAGTCATAAACATGTGCAGATTAAACAGAGCAGATTCTGCTCGGGTTCAATAAGTTCACAAAACACCATAAAACACATAAAAGAGAGAAACAAATCCAGTGAAAAATTTCCAGGTAAAAGAAAAAAGGGTTCTATTCTGTAAGGTTATCCTGACTACTTTCAAATTGAGTTGAAGTTGCTTTTCAGATCCAACTGAACATCAGAAGTGACTCAGAATGTTACAGCATCTCTATCTAGTCCCCATTCTTAATATTTTGGTTTCTCATTGCTAAAATGTAGCCTCTAATCTAGTCGGCAGTGGAAGAGCCCTTTGGGAATCACCCCCTCAATGGCAAACTCTGTTTTCATGTTAAAAGCCATCTTGGAGTCCAAGGACCACTCATGGAGTATTTTCAAGAATGAGCTTTTAAAATAGGTGGCTGGCTGTTAAGAGAAGCCCAGCATCAAGGAGTTTCTAAATCCAGTGTTGGGTCAAATGTTCTCAGTCCTTGTTGAATGCTCTGATTATCCTTAGAGGCAGATGTGAGAATTAAAGGGTTGCTGTGC
The DNA here is from genome assembly GCF_004348235.1 of Phoca vitulina. NCBI lineage: Eukaryota > Metazoa > Chordata > Mammalia > Carnivora > Phocidae > Phoca > Phoca vitulina. The sequence goes on from NW_022589798.1 coordinate 404,443, forward strand.
CCCCAGGTCTGTTGTTTTCCTCAAAGATTGGCTCTTCTGGTTCCTGCCAAGATGGGCTCCTGAGACTACCACCATCACTAGGCATCTGCTTGCGGCGTCCATCATGGGAAATCACATCTCATTTCTCAGACTCTCATTCTCACCAAAAGGTGAGGAAGAAACAAACAGAGAGCTATAATAAGAGTGGATCAAATAACTGTGGAAGAAACCTTAAGTTAAACAAAAATCACTATTTTCCCTTTCTTTTTCTAGCCTTCCAGAAATTCCATGTAGAACTCATGGCTAGGAAATGCAGTCTTAAAAAATGACAACAGATTGCATTTGCCAAATAAAACCAGGGAATGCTCATATCTGGATGGTTCCAATTTGAAACTGGAGGATGCTTTTGTGGCTGATCACAAGCCAGGAGGGCCTCCAGGAAGCCACATAGACATGCAATACTAATATCAGTGCAAAAAACACAGGAAGTGCTACATGAACCCTCAAGGGAGTTGGTGGCCCTCTCTGGTCCTGCCCAGCATCCTGTGTAAACTGCAATTTCAATACTTTAAAAACTAATAACAATAACAGCTTTCTTGAGATGTAATTCAGACACCACACAATGTACCCATTTGAAGCGGACAATGAAAACATTTTCAGCGTATTTGGTCAGCTGTCACCACTCTTCACTTGCAGAACATTTTCATCTCCCCAGAAAGAGGCCACCTACCCATTAGCAGTCCCTCCCTAATGACTAATCTGCTTTAGGTGTCAGTGGATTTGCCTATTCTGGACATATAATATAAGTGGAATCCATACAGTATGTGGTCCTTTGTGGCTGGCTTCTTTCTTTTTCTTTTTTTTTTTTAAGATTTTATTTATTTATTTGAGACAGAGACAACAGGGGCGGGGCGACAGGCAGAGGGAGAGGGACAAGCAGACTCCACGCTGAGCACAGAACCTTTACATGGGGCTCGATCCCAGGACCCTGAGATCATGACCTGAGCCGAAGTCAGACGTTCAACTGACTGAGCCACCCAGGCGCCCTGTGACTGGCTTCTTCCACTTAACAGAAAGTTCCCAAGAGTCATCCATGCTACACAGTGTGTAGACACACTTCATTTGTCTTTATTGCTGTTTACTGCTTGGTCATCATTCCATTGTATGGATAGACCACATGGTGCTTATCCCCCCCATCCACCAGCTGGTGAACATTGGGGTCACTTCCACTTTTTGACCCCCATGAATAAAGCCACTGTGAACATTTGTGCACAGGTTCTTGTGTGGACACGTGTTTTCAGTACTCTTGGGTAGACGCCTAGGAGCGGAATTGCTGGGTCATATGATAATTTTCTGTTTAGCTGTTTGGTGAACTGCCAGACTGTTTTCCAAAGCAGTTTCGTACTTTCTAACAGTCTTTATGAAACCGTGCCTCATAGGGTTAATGAGGTTAAACCTGTCGCCAGCAAGGCCCCCACTGACCGCCCTCCCCTTCTTCACAGGAATGGTAACCTCATCTTTGAGAGGCAAACAAGAGCTCCGGCATCCCACCATGTTGAGCTCGACCACTGCCTCACACCTGCGCAGATGGACCGGGGAGTGTCTCAGTTACCTCCACCTCGTCATAATGTTAGAATCCCCACCCAAAAAAGAGCATAAGCTTCATTCACGTAACATAGGATGCATGCCTAGGCATGTTTTCTAAGCACACCTGTGCAACTTTATGCCTGCTTTTACGTACAATGACAAAACCCCCCTTTCTGAATATTCATCCTAACCCCAAATAAAAGAAACCCACTCACCCTTACTCAGGGAGTCACAGCTTTGGAAGTGATTCCCCATGATCTCCTTACTTGCTGAAGATTAAGTGTCCTTTGTGATGACTCTGCCCAGTGTAGTCTCCACCTGTGACTCACTAAGGAGCGAACTCACGTTAGTTTGGTAACATCTCCACAGCGTCTGTCCCCACTGTTAATTATTAGAGCGGCAGGACCATATTCTGGCCTCACCCTTGTCTCCCCAGCACTTGGAACCACAAAGCTGTGTTAAATAACAAAAATTCAACTGAGTAAATTTCAAAGATCGAATTGGCTTTATTAAATGATTCGTGAATCGGGCAGCTTCCCATCTAGCAAGAAGAGGAGTTGCACAAAAAGGCAAGTTTTTGCAGAAGGAGGGTGGGGACAAGAAAGTTATTGGCAGACAAACAGGATTGTTCCAGGCAAGGATTTCCCTTTGGGGGAGAAGCAAGAGGGCTTTACCATGCAGATGACCTCATCTCCCTTTGCAGAATGGAGAGGGCCCTTGTGGCAGACTTCTTGGTCCTGATAGAAAAATTCCTGGCCAGTTAAGACTACATTTCTAGGGAAGGTTGAAACAGCAATTTGATCGGGTATTAAGCCCCAATTTGGAAACTCAGTCAAACTGACACCATCTGGGGCCTGTTGTTTTCTTTTTAACAGGTGCTAACAGATGTCTGATGGGACTGCTGCCAATTTCAAGTTCTTTTTTTTTTTTTTTTTTAAAGATTTTATTTATTTATTTGACAGGGAGAGACACAGCGAGAGAGGGAACACAAGCAAGGGGAGTGGGAGAGGGAGAAGCAGGCTTCCCGCTGAGCAGGGAGCCCAATGCGGGGCTCGATCCTAGGACCCTGGGATCATGACCTGAGCCGAAGGCAGATGCTTAACGACTGAGCCACCCAGGCGCCCCATGTTCTTTATTTTTTGAGACCCATCTTCCTCAGTCCATTAATGACCTTGACAGCACTGTAAGATGGAGAAACATTTCTTGGTAAAGCTTTACATTTATTTGCTTCCCCTTCCCAAGCTAACGCCTTGTTACCACTTCCTTAATTATTTCTTTTCCCTCTTAGAAGTTCTGTTGCCAACCCTTTGGCTGGTCCAGAGCTGTCAGGGTTTCCCTTCATGGGCTCTTTGTCTTCATTGGCCTCATTTAGGGGAAAAGCGATGGGTGGAGGGGTACGCAAGAGGATCTGTGTCCAGGCGGGCTTCTAGAAATAAGGGAGGGGGGAAGAGCAGGAGGGAGTTCCCCAAAATTGAATTCAGTGGGTTCAAGAGATATACACTCTTGATTCTCTTTGAAAAGGGCAGAGGATAAACACTGAAAGACAAAAGTGGCCCTCTGGTGAGCTGGCTCAATATATCAGTATTGGATAAATCTCATGAGTGTTTTCTCAACTCAAAGTCTCCATCTCCAGCAAGTCTCCCTAAACTCAAAATTATTCTCTGGGCCATGGTTAATGGATTCTCTGCGTTATGCATCACACCAGAGAATTTAATGATGTGAGGACCCTGATCAGTTTCCTGGGTTTTCTTTGTCCTCACCCCCCTGGCCCTTCTCCAGGAGCCCCTTCACCCCCACATTTCTCAGATGAATCACAGGGGCGGGCTCTGCAGGCTGGTCTGCAAAGTCTTCTAGCCTCAGAGGGGGGCTCATTCCAACAGCCCCCTTGCTACACCCATCTCTGGCTTTGACTTGCCTGAAAGCACGTAGTCCCATCTGTCCTTTCCCGTCTGATAGTCTCTGTGATGGCGAGCCAAAAGCAGAAATAGCAGGTGAATAGCTCTGCTTACTGTTGGTTTTCCACTTACAATACACCTTCTACCCAGAACAATGGGCTTGCCCTTTGTTCTTCTTGCTTCTCAAGAGCTCATAGGAGACTCTTGGCTCAGTCTGGTGCTGTAATCTCCATTAACATTCTTGTTAGAAGGTTCTAGCCACTCTAAAACAATTGCCTTTGGCTGTGTGCCCACTTAGAATCTTTAGCATGGATCCTCTTTGAGTCTGGGCTCAAAAAACCTTAATGGGTAAACATTTATTTATGACTTTCCTCTTTCATCTTTACATGTTACTATATAGTCAGAATTTCAATTCTTAGGACCTCCTCCTGACCACTATGCCTCAATGGCAGCCTTAATTTATTCTAAAACATTTACAACTGGCTTTCCTACAGTCTATGATTTCTGCACCATTCAGCCTTTTTATGACTGGGCCATCATGGAGGCCATGCTTCTCCCCTTGGTCCACAAAAGCATCATGCATTAATTACATCATGGAATTAATCAGGCAGTAAGGTGGGAATAATGTGGTAGGCTAAAAAATGCCCTCCCCCCTCAACCCCAAAAGATATCCAGGTCCTAATCCCTGGAAACTTTTAATGTGGTTTTATTTGGGAAAGAAAAAAAAAAAAAAGGTCTTTGCAGATGGGATTAAGTTTAGGGTCTTGAGATAAAGGCATTACCTTGGATTATTGTAGTGGGCCCTAAATGCCCTTACAAATGGCCTTATAAGAGTTGTAGAGGGAGTTATATAGACAGAAAAGGAGGAGGCCATGTGACCACAGAGGCAGAGGTTGGATCAATGTGGCTATAAGTCAAGGAATGTCTGGAACCACCAGAAGCTGGAATAAACACACTCTCTCCTACAGCCTCTGGAGGGAGTGCAGCCTTGCTCACACCTTGATTTTGGCTCCATGGTACTGATTTTGGACTTTTGGCTTCCAGGACTGTGACAGAATAATATTCTATTATTTTAAGCCACACAGTTTGTGATACTTTGTGTTAACCTTAAAAATAAAACTGCTGGAAATAAATAAATAAATAAATAAATAAATAAATAAATAAATAAAAAATAAAACTGCCGGTTATTTTACCAGTAAAAGAGGGGTTTATTCGGGATAGCAGAAAATTGCAAACCGGCACAGGTAAGCTACAACAAAACCACAGGTAAGTCTGGAAAATGCATGAGAGGACCCTCTTTTACAGAGAAGGGAGGGAGTTGGGAGGGGCTATTATGAACAAAAAGCCCATTGGAGTAAACTGGGAGCTGGAAGTATATGGCTTTTCATTGGCTGAGCTGTGACTGTCTCTCATTGGCTGAGCTGTGACTTCTCTCATTGGCTGGGCTGTTGCTGGTGGGAGGAGACAACCTTCCTCCTCCTGCTGAGAGAGTAAGTTATATCAACTTGCAAGGTACCTGTCTTCCCGCTGGGTCTGCAATGGGGGACAGGTGCTGGCCATGGGAGCTCCCTCTGCTGGCCTCCTGACTCCATCCTAAAAGAGGTTTCCTTGTTAAAGCAACCATGGGAAACTCGTACAGATGGGGAAGTGACCTTTGCTCTAGAAGCAGCCTGGTCTGTGTTCCAATTCTCACTCTGTCATTACTAGCTGAGCGACCTTAGCAAAATGCTTAACATCTCTCCGCTCTAGTTTTTTCTTTTTTTTTTTTTTAAAGATTTTATTTATTTATTTGAGACAGAGAGAATGAGAGAGAGCGAGCACATGAGAGGGGAGAGGGTCAGAGGGAGAAGCAGGCTCCTTGCTGAGCAGGGAGCCCGATGCGGGACTCGATCCAGGGACTCCAGGATCATGACCTGAGCCGAAGGCAGTCGCTTAACCAACTGAGCCACCCAGGCGCCCTCGCTCTAGTTTTCTAACCTGTGTCATGGAAGGTGGTGAAAAGGATGCCTATCTTGAAGATAATTACGGATTAAATGTGGGAATTGCGTAAAATAACATCTGATATATATCGTTTTTTAAGGTGTTTTCTTACTGAAGTAAAAACTAACAACTTTGCATTTATCAGTTAAGTGGTGACAATCTATATTCACGAGATCTTTGAAGTGAATTCTTTTGGGTCAGATTTTGTCTCATAATATGTTCCATGGCCTGGACTTTCAGTAGAACATAACAATGACAATGCATGTTAATGATAAAAATAATAATATATAATTACAAGAATCTCTAACGTATGTTAAGGGCTCATTTTTGTGCCTGGCACTGTTCTAAGTCCTCCCACACCCCTACACCTCTACACCCCCACACCCCCCCCCCCCTGTGCTGTGGCACCATTTTACCCCCCCCCCCCCCTCCCCCCCCCCCCCCCCACCCCCTTTTTGTAGATGAGGCAGCTGAGGCACAGGGCCGTCCAGGACTCACCCCACATCACATGTTATGTTGGAGTTCACAGCAGGAAAAGATGGACACAGGACAACTGGGCACGTACTCAAGGCTTCAGGAAAGCAGACAGCTCTTTAGATAAAGAGGGATGATTTCAAGATCAGGGATTCTAGTGATTTAAGCAGAATAGGGACTCCTAAGATACAGAATTCTGACTGAAGTACAAATGATTTGAAAGAGGAATAAAATGGGGGGTGGACATAGAGAGTGTTATAAGCTGGATCATGTCTACCCCAAAATTCCTATGTTGAAGCTCTAACCTCCAGTACCCCAGAATGTGACTGTATTTGGAAATGGGGCATTTAAAGAAGTGACTGAGTTTAAATGAGGTCATATGGGTGGGCCCGAAGCCGATATGCCTGGTGTCCTTGTAAGGAGACAACACACCACGGATGTGCAAAGAAAAGGCCAGGTGAAGACACAGCTGTCTGCTGTTGGAGCTGCCCCGTCTGTGGGCCTGGGCTGTGGCAGCCGGAGAATACGAATGCAGACGGTCGGGAAAAATAACTTGTGGCCTGGATGCATCCACACAACTTACTGGTGTTTACAGACTTTGTCGGGAATGCTTGGCAAGCTCCCGTCTCTTCCCTGCACAGGCCTGGAAGGAAGGCCGTGTATTAAGAGCCTACTGCATATACTGCACTGGACTGAGAAATGTGAGTTACCAAGATAAGTTACCCAGAGACCCCTCCAGGGTCTGGACTTGCGCACCACCTCCCAGGCTAACAGAATTTGCAACGTGACCCATCTCTTGGTCAGTGAGACTGAGGAAATCACAGTGAACGAGAAGATGCCAACAGAGCAGACCCGGGCAAAGAATTACCACCTTTTCAGAAAGAGGGAAAAAAGCAAGATTCTAACCATTAAGTCTGATTCACCAGAAAAAAAGGTTAATATCTAGAATTAATTATTGAATGGATGGTTTTGAACAGTGTCAACATGGCCTCATTTCTTTCTATGGGCTGGGTGACTTGTACGACAAATTAGTGAAATCTTACAGACCAGCTTCTCCTTCACAGTGTTGCCCATAACACTAGGGTTCCTCAAAAGGGTGACCACAAAAAGGAGATTGATTATCGAAGAATTGGGGAAGCCCTCAGTTAAACAAAATTAGTTTGACCACATATTATTATTGCAGGACTTTTCAGAGCATATCGCATGCTAACACGGACAGTGCATTTTCCCAGAGGGGGAATATAGCACAGATTGTTTTTCAACATTTGATGATAAGATCCTTGTTTGGAAGAAGACCCATAATTACAGATGCCAGTCAAGGAACGTAACAATGATTTTGTGACAGCCATGTGAAAAAGAAAAGGAAATATAGCCTAAGCAATAATATAATTAGAAGGAACTGTGGCAGGGGTGCCTGGGTGGCTCAGTCGATTAAGCATCTGACTCTTGATTTCCGCTCAGGTCATGGCCTCAGTGTCGTAGGATCAAGCCCCCCTTATCCCCCACGCCCCCATCAGGCTCCACACTCAGCAGGGAGTCTGCTGGTCCCTCTTCCTCCCCCCAACTTGCTCTCTCTCTCTCTCTCTCTCAAATAAATAAAAATCTTTTTTTTTTTTTTAAGAAGGAATTGTGGCCAAAAAAGCAAATAGTTAATGACTTCACACTGCATAAGGAATTAACAAACAGAATTAAGTTCTGGGAGCCATTCCTTTCACACATCAAGACAAAGCTGAGATGAGCAATGAGTGTGTTAAATGAGACATTCAACAAGACTTTGACGAGCGGTGGTGGGCTAACACAAACGAGATATCCTCACCAGGGGTAATTCATTGAATTGAGGTTTCTCGTGGCTGAGTGCCACAGAGAAGGCAGGAATTGAAAATGAGCTAGAGAGTGTATTTGACGTCAAATTCAGCCCGTGGTAATAGTGTGCAACCTGTCTCCTAGAAAGTAGGTGACCTCCGCCTGCATTCTCCAAATCCCACTGTGCAGGCCACGAGGACTACCTGCTGAGCCCTCCAAGGGCTTGACATTGGCCCACCCTGTTTTCTAGAGAAACACCAAGTGCCAACCGATTCACCTGGGTTAAAGACATGAAAGAGTTCTTTGTATGATTCTTACAACTTCTTTATCAGTTTTAAATTATGTCAAAATAAAAATTTGAAAAAAAAAAAAAAAAAGGAAAAGGAGACCCTAAGTGTCCAGGGCCTGTGTCAGATCATATATAGAAAACTACATTTTGGTCCTGGTACCACCGTGAAAACCTGCCACACACTGTGGAAAGGGTGGCAGGATAGGGATATTTTTAAAGGAAGTCAAGATATGATGGGGGCCGACCATTCCCTTGGCTGTCCCGTTGAAGACTAATGAGAAGGAAGAACAGCTGGGCTTGAGGAGGCAGAACTCAGCTCCTGAAAGGAAGACATTTGCATCCATCCCTTTGGTCTAAGAGGGAAGAAGCTGCCTCAGGAGGTGATGGTCTCCTTCCAGCATGAAGGTGATCAGTCAGGGCTGAACTAGATTGCAGTCTGAGCTAGATACAATGATATCTAAGCCTTCCAACACTAACTTGGTGGGTGTCTATAAAGCTATTTTAAGGGCACTTGAGTGGCTCACTCAGTTAAGCATTGGACTCCTGATTTCGGCTCAGGTCATGATCTCAGGGTCGTGAGTTCAAGCCCTGCATTGGGCTCCACGCTGGGTGTGGAGCCTGCTTGAGATTCTTTCTCCCTCTCCCTTTGCCCCTCCCTCCCCGCTCATGCTCTAAATAAATAAATAATTTTTTAAAAAACTATTTTAGATGCCCAGAGGAGGCAGAATTATAGATGGTACATCTCAAGACTCACTGTAATTGGTTGTTTGCACAAGACAGGCTCACTTTATCACATAGTTTTGTCTATTCAAGAATAAATCCTAGACAGCTAATATCCAAAATATATAAATAATTTACACAACTTAACACCGGTAAAACAAATAATCTGATTAAGATTGGGCAGAGGACCTGAATAGGCATTTTTCCAAAGAAGACAAACAAATGGCCAACAGACACATGAAAAGATGCTCAACATCACTCATCATCTGGGAGAAGCAAATCAAAACCACAATGAGATACCACCTTACACCTGTCAGAATGGCTACTATCCAAAAGATAAGAAAGAACAAGTGTTGGTGAGAATATGGAGGAGAAAAGGAAACCCTTGTGCTCTGTTAATGGGAAAGTAAATTGGTGCAACCACTGTGCAAAACAGTGAGACGTTTCCTCAAAAAATTAAAAATAGAACTACCATATGATCCAGTAATTCCACTACTGGGTATTTACTCAAAGAAAAGGAAAACCCTAATTCTCAAAGATATATGTACCCTTATGCTTATTGCAAGACTATTTACAATAACCAAGTTATGGAAGCAACCTAAGTGTCCATCAATGGATGAATGGATAAAGAAGTTGTGAGATACACACACACACATACACACACTGGAATATTACTCAGCTATAAAAAAAAAAATGAGATCTTGCCATTTGGGACAACATGGATGGACCTAGATGATATTCTGCTAAGTGAAATAAGTCAGATAGAGAAAGACAAATGCAATATGATTTCACTTATGTGTGGAATCTAAAAAGCAAAACAAATGAACAAACAAAAAACAGAAACAGAATCATAAATACAGAGAACAAAGTGGTGGTTGCCAGAGGGAAGGAGATTGGGCAGATGGGCAAAACAGATGAAGGAGATTAAGAGGTACAGGCTTCCAGTTATAAAATAAGTAAGTTATGGGGATGAAAAGTACAGCACTGGGAATATAGTCAATAACATTGTAATAACATTGTATGTTGACAGAGGTAACTACACTAATCATGGAGAGCAGAGAGTAATGTATAGAATTGTTTAACACCTGAAACTAATATATGATGGTATGTCAACTACACTTCAATTAAAAAATAATGATAATAACTGGGGAGAAAAATAATAAATCCTACAATTAGAATACAATAAATTGTCCATGGCTCTAGATTTCAGAGGACCTCAGAGCCATGATAAGAAATAATTTGCAACTAGTGAAGATGAATATATACAAATGATGGGCAGTTGTACTGGGTTGAATAAAGTCCCTCCAGAATTCGCATCCACCCAAAACCTGAGAAAGTGGCCTTATTTGGGAAATAGTGTCTTGGCAGATACAATTAATTAATTCAAGATGAGGTCATACTAGATGGGGGTAGGCCCTAGTACACTGCCTGGTGTCCTTGTAAGAAGAGATACACAGACACACACAGAGAGAAGGCCATGTGAATCTGGAAGCAGAGATTAGAGCAACATGTCTATGAGCCAAGAAATGCCGAGAATTGCAAGCCACCATCGGAAACTCGGAAGAGACAGGGCATGGCTCAGTGAGTAGAGCATGTGACTCTTGAGTTCAAGCCCCATGTTGGGTGTGGGGCCTACTTAACATCAGAAAAAAAGAAAAAAGAGACTAGGAGGAGGCAAGGAAGGATCCTCCCCAGAAACTTTGGAAGGAGCATGGCCCTGCCACATCTTGACTTCAGACTTCTAGTCTCTAGGAGAGTAAGAAAATAAATTTCATCATTTTATTTTATTTTATTTTTAAAGATTGTATTTATTTATTTGACAGAGACACAGCGAGAGAGGGAACACAAGCAGGGGGAGCGGGAGAGGGAGAAGCAGGCTGCCCACCGAGCCTGATGCGGTCCTCAAACCCAGGACCCTGGGATCGTGACCTGAGCTGAAGGCAGACACTTAACGACTGAGCCCCCCAGGCCCCCCAAATTTTGTCATTTTAAACCACACAGTTTGCTGTCATTTCCTAAGGCAGCACAGGAAACTGACATCACTTTTTTGTGTTTTTTTTTTAAGATTTTATTTTTTTATTTGAGAGAGACAGAGATTGAGTGGGAGGGGCAGAGGGAGAGGGAGAGAGAACCCCAAGCCGACTCAGTGCTGAGCAGGGAGCCCGACGCGGGGCTCGATCTCAGGACCCTGGGATCATGACCTGAGCTGAAGGCAGGCGCTGAATCAACGGAGCCACCCAGGTGCCCCAACCCTCCATTGTTTTATCCTGATCAGATATAACCTTCTTTTAGTGCTTAAAATGGGAAAGAGGGAGAGCAGGAGGTCCCAGTTCACTGTATGGGAAACTGATGCTGCCCTCTCCTCTGCAACAGACTTTGTATCCTGGACGCTCTAGTTCAGACAGTGCTCAAGCCAAGCCACTTCCCTGAAAAAGAAAAGGGAAAAAAATAAGTCTGTCTCAAGCGATGGAGACTCCATGTGATTTTCTTCCTGAGTCAAGTTCACATCTGTCTCCTGGCTGCTGCCTCACGGCTCCAGTCTAGACCCAGCAGAGCCCCAGCAATGCCTTTGTGGCCAAACCCATCAGAACTCCTCCTGAAATAGTCACCTACTAGTGGGCTAGAACTTTCCGAGCCCAGATTAATTGCCCTTGGCTTGTGACTAAAAATATACCCAGAAGACTTACCAATGGGAGTAAAGGCTCTGAGCAGGAAAAGTCATGGCAAGGACAGACTCAAGGCTGGATTGAACAATTCTGCAAAAACAGGAAACACAGTGTAGCTATGACTCCCCTTCCTTTGGGGACGCACTGCACACCTGCCCCAATGGAGCAGGAGATCAGCAGATCCCTATTTAGCAATCGCTGTGTGTAGGCCCCGTTCTATGCATTTTCCCATTTTTATTTAATTCCCACAGCAATCCTATGAAGCGGGTACTATTATTTGCCTCCTTTTTCAAAGGTTGAAACTGAAGCACAGAGAGAGTAAGAACTTACCTAAGAAAACACGGGGAAGAAGTGACAGAGTCAAGTCAGGATTGGAACCTAGGTGGGCTGACTCCAGAGTCTGTGTTCATACTCACCTGTGATGGGCAGACTAAGAAGACCACCCATGATCCCCATCTCCTGGTAGTCACACCTTTGAGTAAGCTCCTCCTCTTGAGTATGGATGGTACCTATCACTCAATAGAATGTGAGAAAGCTGATGGGACACCACTTCCATATTTAAGTTCTGGATGACGGTAATTTCCATTTTAGTAGTAGACTCTCTTTATTGCCTTCTTGGCTTAAACACATTGAAGAAGCAATGTGAGAAGGAGAGAAAGCCCCAGGTGGCAAGGACCTGTGGGTGCCTCCAGCCAACAGGCAGAAAAGACTTGAGGTCCTCAGTCCAACAACCCTAAAGAAACAGAATTCTTCCAACAACCATGTGGGCTTAAAAATGGGTTCTTCCCCAGGGGACTGTAGCCATGGTTGACACCCTGGGAGACCTTGAACAGAGAAGTCAGCTAAGCTGTGCCTGAATTCCTGATCTACAGAAACTATGAGATAATAAATGTTGTTTTAAGCTATTAGGTGTGGAGTTATTTGTTATGCAGCAATATATAACTGATACAGCATCCTGGGATTGAGTCCCTGCTTAGCCATGAACCCACTGCCCATGCATCAACCCAGGCCTCAAGTTTCTCATCAGTTCAGTGAGACATGGGCCAGTCTCGTTCATTCACTAAACAACTGTTTACTAAGCAACTACTTGGTGCTAGATGTGGTTCTAGATACTGGGAATACAACAGAGAATGAACCTGACAGACTCCTTGCCCTCATGGGGCTTATATTTCAGTGAAGGGAGAGAGATGTGATGGTTAATTTTGTGTCTATTTCACTGGGACAGCAAGTACTCAGATATTTAGCTAAACATTATTCTGGGTATGTCTGTGGGGATGTTTCTGGAAGAGATTAACATTTAGGGATGCCTGGGTGGCTCAGATGGTTGAGCATCTGCCTTCGGCTCAGGTCATGATCTCAGTATCCTGGGATCAAGTCCCTCATCGGGCTCCCTGCTCAGTGGGGAGCCTGCTGCTCCCTCTCCCTCTGCCTGCCACCCCCCCTGCTGTGCTCTCTCTCTCTATCACTCTGACAAATAAATAAATAAATAATCTTAAAAAAAAAAAAAAAAAAGATTAACATTTGATTCTATAGACTGAGTAAAGCAGAACTTCTTCCCCAGTGGGGGGATGGGGAGGAGCACTCATCTCATCTGTTGGAGGCCTGAATAGAACAAGAGAGAATTTACTGTGAGCGGCAACATTGGTCTTCCTCTGCACTTGGTCTGAAACCTACACCACCAGCTCTCCTGGGCCTCCAGCTTACACAGAGCAGATCATGGGGCTTCTCAGCCTCCATAATCACATGAGATAATTCTTACAACAAATTGGTTGGTTCTGTTTCTCCAGAGAACTCTGACTAATACCGTAGACAATGAGCATATGTAAATATGGCAAGTGACCAATTGCACTAAGTCTCTGGGGGAAAAAGCCATTGCAAAATGTCTTATGTTGGTTGCATCACAAACACTCTGGCTCTACTTTCAAGATAAGACATTCGAACAGCATTATTTTTCAAAGAATTATAAGACGAAGGACATAAAAAAAATCAAAGCAAAACTGATTGGTTAGAGCCAATCACTTGGGCAGGTCCTCATGTAATGGACAAAAGCTATCCAAAAAAAGATAGACTATTCTACATGGACAGAATCCCCTGGATGGCAGATCCAAGTCTTCGGTCCCTGGTTCTGAGCCTTCAACTCTTAATCTGTATTGGTCACCTAACTGGTCAGCAAAGGTCACTCTGACTCTCCAAGTCAAGCAAATAAAATTGTAATCCAGTCTATAAGTCATGGACCTAACAGGAAAGAGATGGCGCACTCCAGGGAGTGACTGAGGAGGGTGGAGTGAAGGTACTATTTATAGAGGGTTGGGCAGGGTTAAGGGAAAACAACAAGGAAGAGTACAGTAGCAAGAGGCTAGCATGGGGAGCTTATTAGGTCCAGGCCTGGAGGAGAAAGGGAGGAGCTCTTACCCCACAGGGAGTTGGGGTCAGTGACAGGGTGTATGACATTCTGTTGAGAGACCCAGCCAACTCATGGAGACTCCTCTCGAAAGGAGCCCACCTCACTGTTCCCCCACCCTCAAATCTTGAGCTGATGCCTCCCACTGATAAAACCCAAGCAAAGACTGGAGTAAAGGTCTCTGTTGATGCATTTTATATAATGAGTCTCCTGCACCCAGAGCATGGACTAGGGCAGATGAAGCAAGAGTGAATCTGGGGAGGCAGATGGAAGGCCTCCAGCACCCCAAGGAAGCACTATGAAAAAGAGAATAAGAGTAAGAGCAAAGACAACGAAGAAGCAAATTTAGATCCATGACATTGGCATTTTTGCAAAAAGTTTTTTAAGGTTCCTACCAAAAATTTGGTAATCATTATATTCATATGTATCAGATTTTTAAGATGTTGAAAGCATTTAAGGGGATCTAATGATTTGGCTCATCATTTTCATCAAGCTTTCATTTCGAAGAGCTTAATTGCTTAAGTTTTTATCACTATTAAAATGTTGGGGGAACTCTAATCTGTAAAACTCATTTTTTGATATAATAGTTATCTAAGCAGAATGTGAATATTTGAATAATCACTAACTGCTTAAAAACAAATAACAATTTAGTGTGGGTTCCTTGCAGTGTACAAAAGCCCCTTGGACATTAAAATTTATTATTAAAAGGGGCAAAGTCCAGTGTCAATTGTGAGCCAGGAGGGAAATAAGCACTGGGTGATCTTGCACCTCTTCTTCCCCAAGGTTACCTGTTGATTCTGTCCTGGGTTGACCGCAGAGCCTAGTTCTAGAGTCCAACGGTTTCCTAACGTTTTTTGGTGTGTGTGTGTTGTGTTAAAGGGTAGAAGAACTGGAGATTTCAAGGGTCTCAAAGGTAATAAAAAGAAAAAACCCAGTTTGAAAACAGGCAAAGGATCCGTACAGACATTCCTCCAAAGGAGATACACAAATGGCCAGGATGCATGTGAAAAGTTGCTCAGGAGCCATCAGAGGAAGGAAATTCACACCACAATGAGATTCCACTTTACACCCGTAGAATGCTATAATGAAAGAGACAGATAATAAGCATTCAAAAAGATGTGGAGAAATCAAATCCCATTTATTGCTGGTGGTATTATAAAATGACGCGGCCACTTCCGAAAAGTCTGGCACTTCCTTTAAAGATTAAACCGAATTACCATATGACCCAGTGATTTCACTCATGGGTACGTAGCCAAGAGAAAAGAAATCATATGTCCGTACACAAGCTTGCATGTGTAATAGCCAGAACATAGAAAAACAACACAAATATTCATCAGCAGATGAATGGATAAGTAAAATGTGGTATATGCATACAATGGAATATTATTTGGCCATGACAGGGAAGGAAGTATTGATAACGTACTACAACACAGATTGAACCTTGAAAACACAAACCCTACATGCACTACTCCCTGGCCTCTGCACTCCAGCTGCTCCATCCTCTTGGAGGATGCAAGGATTCCAGAGCCTTTTGCACCTGTTCTTCTCTATGCCCACAACGCTCTCTGTTTACACATCATTTTCCTCATGTCATTGCATTTCTGCTGTGATGTCTCCTCTTGGAGAGATCTTCCTTCTCACTGTCTCTCACCCTGCTTTATGTTTTTCACAGCACGTATCACCACTTGACATTGTATGATGTCATTTTGGTTCAACAAATGTTTGTTCACCCATTTGTCTAGCCACCTAGAGTATAGGCTCTATGAAGGCAGAAACTGTGTGTGTCTTATCTACCACTGGATCCCCAGCCCTTAAAACAATGCCTAGCACTTAATAAGCGCTCAAGATCTACTTGTTCAATACACGAATGAATGAATGCTCAGGGTCATCCAGTAAATCAGTGGCAAATTCAGATCCAAAGACAAGGTCTTCTGTGTCCCTTTTCCTGGTTGGTGTATTACATCCTAGGACTCTCCATCTTCAGATTCTTAGACACTGTATGTACCTGATTTGGAATCAGCACACATATAACCCTTCTTAAATTGTTCAATTTGTGGTTAAATTATATCTGTACCCATAGCTAAGACTTTTACAGCATTGATTTCTCTCTTCTGTGTGCAAATGTAAGAACTTTCCTACCGATTCTCTTCCATTCATTCTAAAATGTAGAATTTATGGCTGAGATTCTACCCCACTCATTTTTTTCTCTCTCCTTCCCATGTCCCTTTGCTTCTGTCTTTATCACAGGAGTCTACCTTGTATTAGGGTTTGTCTGTTTGTTTTTTAAGGAGATAAGGTGGCTGAGAGTCAGCCAGCATCAGGAAAGGGTCCCAACTGAGTCTGCACTGCATGTTGGGAACAGACCTGGGGGATGGAGTGAGAAAGCAGAGGGAAAGGGGTCTTTTGCCCTCACAGGTGCAGACAGTCCAACCTGTTTGTCCTCAGACCTTCAGACCACACTGGGGAGCCGCCCTGACCAGAGACCTTCAGTTGTCTCGGAGGTACTAGGGTTAGACTGCCAAAGGGCCACAAAGAGAAAGGAGAGGTAGGGAAGGGTCCCTCCCGAGGGCAAAATGGGAACTCCCTCACACTTTTGGGCAAGGGCAATCCAGCTGGTTCCCCTGGGGCTTCGGATCCTCACCAAGGAGTCACCTTGGCTGGAAGTCATCAGTTCCCCCAGGAGCCCTAGAGTCGGTCCTCCAAGGAAAAGTCAGGAGAAATTCCCAGAGAATACAGGGGGAGCCCAGGGCCAGCAAAGGCTCTCTATGCAGGGTCCACCAACTGTGGGGTCCCCCAACTGGACGGGGGCCACCAAATGTGGGGCGGCCCAATCAGATGGAAGCCCGCAGCGGGGGCAGTCAAAGAATTCACCCAAGGCAGATTAAAAGAGATAGTTTATTGAATACAAAGGAGCAGCGGGTGGGACAGCAAAGCAGAGACTGTCTGCCCTATTAGGGTTCTAATTATGTGAGTCAGGCTTTCCCTCCTCTGCTGTGAGGTTAGAGGTGCTAGAAGAAGCATCTGAGAAACATCCCCAGGTGCTCTAGGAGAGAGAAGCTGAGTGCCTGCCATGGAAGAAAAGAACTTCACGTTGTATTTGAATCTGATGTGCCACAGACAATATTCTCTCTCTCTTTTTTTTAACTGAGGTGAAATTCACATAACATAAAATTAACCATTTTAAAGTGTACAATTCAGTGGCATTTAGAACATTGGCCATGTTGTGCAGCCACCACCCATTTCGAGTTCCACCATTTTCATCACCCCAGAAGAAAACCCGAACGCATTATGTAATCACTCCCATCCCTCCACCCCAGTCCCTGGAGACCACCAGTCTACTTTCTGTCTCTATGGATTGACTTATTCTGCATAGTTCGTATGAATGGCATCATATCTATGACCTTTTATGTCTGGCTTCTTTGACCTAGCATGAAGTTTTAGAAGTGCATCTACATTGTAGCATATTTCAGTACTTCATGCCCTTTTGTGGATGAATAACACACTCACACACACACACACACACACACACACACACTGCATTTTGTTCATCCATTCATCCACCAATGGACTTTTGGGTGATTGCAAGCAATGTCCTTTTGAGCAGGTTTGTTAACATAAAGCTAAGCCTGGAATCTAGTGCTTTCTGACTCGAAAAAGAACCCCATGGTAATAGTGAATTGAAATACACACTGCTGTGGTTGTGGCATGGATTGCCCCCTAGATTGGGGAGGTATGAGTAAGATCACAAGTGTGTTCATTTACAGTGTATTGAGCAAATTTGATTTCCAAGAACAAACAACTTATTGTGTATTTGTCATCAAATAAATTACACTTCTGGGTGCCTGGGTGGCTCAGTCGGTTAAGCATCTGGCTCTTGGTTTGGCTCAGGTCATGATCTCAGGGTCATGGGATTGAGCCCCGCATTGTGCTCCTTGCTGGGTGTGGAGCCTGCTTAGGATTCTCTCTCTCCCTCTCCCTCTGTCCCACGTCCCACACCTCCCGCTCACGCACATTCTCTTGAGTGCTTTCTCTCTCTCTAAAATAAATACGTAAATACATAAATAAATAACATTTCTCCACAAACCCCAATTTTTTTCCTCCTTCTCCTTCTCCTTCTCCTCCTTCTCCTTCTCTTCTCCTTCTCCTTCTCCTTCTCCTTCTCCTTCTCCTTCTCCTTCTCCTTCTTCTTCTTCTTCTTCTTCTTCTTCTTCTTCTTCTTCTTCTTCTTCTCCTTCTTCTTTTTCTCTTCCTCCTCCTCCTTCTTCTTCTTCACTATGAATGAACCTAAGGAGATTTGTAATAGAGGTTACATGGAAAATGGCTCCTGTGGTGTAAACTATAATGCACTCGCCCCATCCACCTAACAATGTTTCATATAAAATAGGCTCTAAACTTCTTTTTTGTATCTCGCTCTTCAACACAACAACTGAATGTCACAGTGTTTCTTATTTCATAAAACTGTAGCATATTTCATGATTAGGGTTCATCAGAGACAACTTTTGCTTTGCTCCTTCCAGCTCACGGTGTGTTTTTGCCTTCCCTCGCCCCTTTTCTCTCCAGCCCTCTCCCCTCCAAGCTGCCTCACTCCTGCTTCCCTGCTCCTCCTCTCTGACGTGCCCAGACCCTGGACCCTCCAGGTCTCTACCACGTAATTACACTTTGCTGGTGGCCCTCCTCACTCTCCACTGCTCGCCACCCAGCTGACATCTTTCACTTTTCCTCTCTCCACACCTGCCTGGCATCAGTACCCACAGAACTTCCCAGAAACTCCTCAGGGGACCTCCTTCCTTACTCTGGGAAATACGATGCAAACGTAATTAAGGAAGGGAGCAGAACTTTTCTTTCAAAGCCTGTCACTTTATGTATGTAGAAAGTGTCCTGAAAGACTAGAAACCTCATAACTTTCCACAGAATCTACACTGTATTTGCAATATATTTGGATAGGCTACTTAAGTGTTACAACTAAAAAGAATGAGATTGCTCTTCCATGTTTAAAATTAAATGGGGGGGAACAAAACAAAAATTAAATTAAATTAAATTAAATTAAATTAAATTAAATGAGGGGGCACTCGGCTGGCTCAGTTGGTAGAGCACACGACTCTTAATCTTGGGGTTGTAAGTTCGAGCCCCACATTGGGTGTAGAGATTACTTAAAAATAAAACCTTTAAAAAATGTTCTTATTAAATTAAAATAAATGAGGTAGACCACCTTCCACCACATCTGCCTGCAGGGCAATACCCAAATCCAAGGGTGACAAGAAAGTTTCCTTAACCAGAACTGCCAAGAAAGGCTTAGAACTGAAACAGAACTTGATGTGTGTGGAGATGTGTGGACATGTACAAGTACCTTTTCATCTTCTCTGTGGCCAACATGAGGAAAGCAAGTAAAAGATATCTGGACCACCTGGAAACACAGCAGGGTGTTCTTTGGCGAACAAAAAGTGATGACAGTGGCCTTGGGTGGAAGCCCACCTGACGAATACAAAGACAACCTGCGTCAGGTCAGCAAGAAGTGGAGGGGTGAGGGTCGGTCTCCTTTCCACCAAACACACCAAGGCGGAAGTGAATGGGTGGTTCACGAAACACATGGAAATGGACTTCACTGGAGCGGGAAACAAAGCAACTTTCACCATGAGCCTGGCCCCGGGGGACCCTGGAGCAGCCCCTGCCCACCATGGAGCCACGGCAGAGACAGCTGGGGCTCCCCACTGCCCTCAAGAGAGACGTGGTGACCCTGCTGTCTCACCACGAGATGTGCAAGGAGGGCCATGTGCTGAGCCCAGAAGAGGCCTGCAAGCTGAAGCTTTTTGGGTGTGAGATGGCTGAATTCAAGGTAACCGTCAAATACACGTGGGATGCACAGTCCAGAAGGTTCCAGCAGATAGATGGAAGATGACTTGCTCAAGAGCACGACAGGGTAGGCAGAAGATTGAGAGGGGGAAGGCTGACAGGGGTGTGGGACAATCAACCCTGCTGGGGTTGAAGCTGTCTAGCTGTTTATGTTGTTGTGAATACAGACAAGAGAGGGCGAGAGGGGCAGATGGTTTTTCTGTAAGGAATAAAACTGCAGGGTTTTATTTCTCCTTGTGAACAGCAAAGAGGACTTTTCCTAGAAAAAAGACCTTTTCTTTGGGCTTTTGTTTGGATTCCCAGGATTCCCTCTGTTGACCTGGAGCCAGCTTCCAGCACTGGCTCCTTCATGGGGGCTGGGGATGTGGGGCCATCACTGGAGCCAGGGATCCTCCTCTCCTCCATGCCCCTTTACTGGAAACAGGGTTTTGCATTCGCCCAGGAATATGGGAACCCTGGCTGCCCTCACTACCCCTTTCTTTCTCTCCCTCCTCCCCTGCCCCCACCTCCCACCTTACCCCCTTCCTCCCTCCCAAACCAGGGCCGAGAGTCTTACAGATGACAAGAAGATGGGATGCTTTCACTAAGACAAGAGTAAAGCCACTGCTGAAACCCAGAGTGGATATTAAAACTGTTCCACAGCAAAAATAAAAATTAAAAATTAGATGAAGTAGGTTAACATTTTACTAGGTTAAAAGAACTGCTAATGTAGAATATGCTAGCCCAAGGATAACTATATAAGTAGAGAACTCTAAATATCCTATTATCACTAATAAAAGACCTTGACAGTCAACTAGCTACAATGCGATTACATGGAAAACTACATAGATCATATTAGAAGGTTCTACAAAAGGAACAGACTGTAAGATATAATCATCTAAGCTAAGAGGGAGAAGAACATCAACTCCTTAAAACATTTGTTCTTAAAGGGTGCTCCCTGAACAATAGCAATCACCTGGAAACTTACTAGAAATGCAAACTCTGGTCCCGCCGAGACCAAGTGGTTTGGAGACTCTATGCATGGGGACTGTAGTTTAATCTAACAAGCCCTCAGGTGATCTTGATGCACACCAAAGTCTGAGAATCACTGCCTGAAAATATACCTAAGTTGTTATTCGAGTATAAAATCTGCAGATTCCTGTGTTCTTGTGCTTTCTATTTTTGCAGGAGCAAAAAATTAGTTTGGTGGAGAAAAACAGATATGAAACCCCAACATCAGCAGAAGAGATTCTTTGTGACAGCCGGAGCCTACATTTCAACTTGTCTTGCAGATTTGTGTTCACTGTGGTTTAACCGTCTAAGTAAGAAACAACTCTGCCACATTCTGGGTGTCTGAATTCTCCCTGCCACAGCAGGATTGAACACATTATGAGAAGCACAGAAGTGGGAATTTGCTCCTCTTTATCAATCTCTCTATTGAATTTTTAGAGAGAGAAGAGTCGGGCTTTTGGTGTAAGGAGATATGTGAAGGGTGTCAACCTTTGGCCCATATTATCATTGATCTTAATTGGCTCCCCCCCCCCCAAGAAGATCCTGAGATGACAATTGAGAGCATGTAGTTTTTCTGGGAGGTGCAGGACAGCACCAAAGCAGAGGGGAAGTGATACGTGGAAGGGAGAACTTCCAACAAGCCAGTATTAAAGGGGGTGAGTAAATCTTAATCCCATGGAGAAGCTCAAGGAAATGGTATAGAGCACATTCCTCAGAAATATACTGGCCAGGGGCACCTGGGTGACTCAGTCGGTTAAGCGTCTGACTCTTGATTTTGGCTCAGGTCATGATCTCAGAGTCATGAGATCAAGCCCTGCATTTGGCCTCATGCTCAGCACAGAGTAGGCTTGAGATTCTCTCTCCCTCTCCCTCTGCCCCCTCCCCCCCGTTTGCACACACACATGCTAAATAAATAAATAAATATAAATAAATAAATAAATAAATAAATAATAAAATCTTTTAAAAAATAAAAAGAGAAATATACTGGCCAAGGGGTGAGGGAGCTGGGATATTTATACACCCACCCATCATTCCTAAGAACTTCTGGCCCAAAAAAAGGTGCAGGTGCTTGCCACTGGAAATGCAGGCTGCTGGACCCAGACAGGTAAAGGAGATGCCTGGTATCATGGATTCGTCACCCACAGCTTTAGTATATGCAAGGAGAAAGTCTGGTCCAGGTCCGAAAAGTGGAAAATGAGGACTCGGTCCCTGCTTAGGATGGAGTTTTATTTGGGTTCATTCCTGAAGCAACAAAGAAGCTTTGCAAATGATCAAAATGAGCTAAGAAACAGATGGGTGCCTGTGGCTCACCACTGCTTCCCTTTTGCCTCAAGCTCACAATTCTGTGGTCTCAGCAGTTGTATTGAGAAGAAGAGCCTACTATTGTGGGTTCCTAAACTTTTATTGCCTCTAAAACACAACAACTTATCCTACTAATAAGTCATCAGTTATGGTGCCCAAGAATCATTTTTTGTGCCTCTTGAAAGGAAAAAAAAATAGCCTCATATAAGAAATAGCCTAAATATAAATGGACACCTTAAGATTACCAGACAATGAGAGAAACTAGCAACATAAGGGAGAAAGACAAAAATAAGCAAACAGAACAAATAGCCTCTCGAAGAAATAGAATGTTGAAAAGACAAGAATGTCACAAAAACCCAAATTCTAAAAGATTTGACATATTAGATCATCCGTAAAGCAAAGGGCGATATTTTTTAATAAAGAAGAACAACAATAAGAATAAGAAAGTGCTTTTGAAAATTAAGCATGTAATTGCAGAAATAAAAATTTCACTAGAGGTCAAGTAAATCCTTCAGAGCCAAGAGTGAAAATACAAAGAGATAAAAACTAGAGAGAACAGATTAAGAGACATCAAGGGTGAATCCAGGAAGTACTTTTTACTAATAAGGAAAAAGCACAAAAAATGGAGAGGAGAAAATATCTAAAAAACAGTACAGTAATGGGGTTTCTGCTTCTGGCTATGATGGAGTAATGCAGACCAGATTGAGTCTCCTGCCTTAAACTACCAATAAACAAAAAGACAAAATATATTTTAGATAGATATTAGACAATAGGTAGCTCAGGACAATACTCCCTGAGAGAAGAAAAATAAATAAGATAAGCTCTGTAAATGCCAGGCTGAGTTCCTGGAGATAATTTCCAGCCTTCGGCATGGAGAGGAGGAACCCAGAGCTCTGTGAATTGAGGATATGGGACTAGGAGCCCAAGACAGCTGAGGCAGTTGGATGTGACAGGGAGAGGAGAATGCGGTTCCAGAGAAAGCTCTGGAAGTCTACAAAGGGTTTCCCTGAAGTATTGGCTAAGTACTGATCACAGAGCATGTGCTGTGAAGAAACTTGAAGCTAGGGAAAGAACCACTCCCCAAAAAACAAAGGGACCAACCCCTAGGGCTCATACAGGCTGGGAATAGTTCACCAGCCAGAGTGGGAAAACCTCATAATTCACAGGGCATCAGGAAGAGTACTCTGGAGCCTATCAGCAGGGCAAATTTAGCCCCACATTAAACCCTTCTCTGGGATCACCTAACAAAAGCAAACCTCAAAAGGACAAAACTGTTTCTAAGTGACCTAACTGCATCCCAGAACAAAACTCAAGCATATTTATAGGAATACAGAAATTTCTAGCACCCAATAATGTAAAGTTTACAGTGTCTGTCATCCGATCAAAAATTACCAGGCATGCAGGGATGCCTGGATGGCTCAGTGGTTAAGCGTCTGTCTTCGGCTCAGGTTATGATCCCAGGGTCCTGGGGTCGAGCCCTGCATTGGGCTCCCTGCTCCGCGGGGAGCCTGCTTCTCCCTCTCCCACTCCCCCTGCTTGTGTTCCCTCTCTTGCTATGTCTCTCTCTGTCAAATAAATAAATAAAATCTTAAAAAAAAAAAATCACCAGGCATGCAAAGAAGCAGGAAAACACAACCCATAATGAGAAAGAAAATAAATCAATACAAAGAGTAAATAGAATTAGCAAATCAGAATATTAAAAGTTATTAAAACCATATTTCGTATGTTCCAGAAGGTAAAGTGTTAGTATGTTAAGGAGAGACATGAAAGATATATTTAAAAAAAAACAAAAACAAATCAAACATGTAGAGGTGAAAAACACAATGTCTGAGATGGAAAATATACGGAATTAGGGTTAACAGAGATTAGACATGGCAGAGGAAAAGGTCAGAGGACTTGACAACATAGCAACAGAAACTATGCAAAATGAAAGCCCGAGAGAAAAAAAGACCCAAAATGAAACAAAAAGGATGCCAGTGAGCTACACCAGAGCTTCAAGCACCTAATATACGTGTATTCGGAAAGAGAACAAAGAGAGGGCACAAAAGAAAAAATATTTAAAGAAGTAACGGTAAATAATTTTCTGAACTTGATGAAAACCATAAACCCACAGATCCAAAATGCTCACAAACTCCATTTCCTTTAGCTGAAGAGAGACCATGGGCTTTCAAATGGAAAGGGCCGTCTGAGTGTCCAGGTAGCCCACCAGGACATGAGCCCAACTGAAAATAGGAAGCAAGCCTTGATTCATTTACTGCTCCCCAGGGCCAAGCAAGAGAGGCACGGGCTCCTCAGGGTTCCCTTTTCCCCTCCACGGAACTGCTCAGGGAAATCCAGTGGGTGAAGCAGTTGGGGAAAACTGTCTCACTGACAGGGATCCCCGAAAAAAGGCTCCTGAAGAAAAGCGGGGTGGGGCGAGGGAGAAGGACTAGGAGTGCAAAGGCAGGGAATCAAGGTAGTGAAAAGGGTGTCAGCCTGGAGGTGTGGGGAATGCAGAGATGCTTCTGAGCAGGGTGGCCTGGGGCCGCCTGAGGTTTTGTCTACAACTCCCTCTAGAAAACTGTCCTGAGAGCTGGTCCCCGGGAGCTCCTCAGAGGCTCCTCACCCCCTCCCCTGTCCTTGGAATATGGGTTCTGCTTGCCTTTCCCATGCCCAGAGGCTGCTCCAAGGACACGGCCTTGAGATGGTGATACAGTGTTGAGAACACCTGCATAGTGTATGTGGCTGAACCGGTTAGGGCCCCTTACCCGCTTTTAAGATTTGGTGTTAGGGCAGGTGCAGGGATCCATTCGTCCTGCTTCCGCCTGAGACAAGCCTCATGTATAAATTCCCTTTGCTTATTAAAACTGCCACCTACCAGTCAGGGGTGGTCTGCCTCTTTCTTGGATCTCTCCCCGCCCTCCGTGTAGTGAGAGCCAGTTTCAGATTAGACCCTGAAAGCTCCGGGAGGGTCATGAACCAACAGCTGTGCACCCCCAAGACACCTGCCAAGCAAAGCTTTGGAATTGCTCGTAGTTGGGACTGAAAGATCACACGTAGGATTTTGGCCTGGAACTGGACTCCTTATACGGAGAGCGAAATAACTGGGGACTATTTCCAGCACGTTGGTTGATGTAAAATCTGGATATCAGAAGCCAGATCTAGGCCAAAGACAATTTGGGGAGCCATCAGCATAAATGACAGCTAATGAACTCATACAGGGGAGGAGACCACGAGGGGATAGCACTTAAAGTGAGAAGAAAGGGGGTAAGACAAAGCAGTGAGTGACACCAATATTTAAGTGAGGAGCAGTAGAGTGGGTTTGTAATGGAGGTGGAGAAGAATGGCCAGAGAGGTAGAAGGAAGGGGAAATGACAGAAACCATGAGACCCCCAAGAAGAAGAGAATGGAAGTAGGCAGTGCCTGGGTGGCTCGGTTGGTTAAGTGGCTGACTCTTGGTTTCGCCTCAGGTGGTGATCTCTCGGTCTTGGGATCTAGCCCCATGTCCAGCTCTGTGCTCAGCATGGGGTCGGCTTCATATTCTCATTCCCTCGGCCTCTCCCTCCAGGCCACGCGCTTGCGCTCTCTCCCCTCTCTCAAGTAACTAAATAAAATCTTTTTTAAAAGGGGGGGCAGGGAATGAAATTTTAAAAATTTTAATAAATAAGGATAGCAATGAACTATAACCAACTGAATACAGTAAGAATCTATGAGTACATAGGAATAATATGGAAAGAAGAGAAAGCTCTTTCATATGATATGTCGACCAATACTTGTATTTGGAGAAGCAGGGATGGAAAATTACCATTTCACAACCACCAAAGTGGACTGTTTCAGGCAGGGATCATTAATGGATGCTAATTCTAGATGTAAACGTTTGATAAAGAGCAGGGTAATTTACAAGATCTCGGGGTATCTCTCCACAGATTAGCTGCAAGGGGAAAAATAGTAACTATACAGTGGAGAAATTGGATAACACCTTGACCATCTGATCAAATTAGCATTATCATGAGGGTCTAAGGAACATAGGGTGCCTACAGGTGGGATGTCGGAGAACACCACATAATTTATGCAGTATTCCAGCCAGGAATATGTAATCTGAATCTAATCATGACAAGCATCAGACAAGCCCAAATTAAAGTAGCGTTCTGTAAAATAATTGGTCTGTATTTAACAACAATAACAACAAAAAAAGGCAGTTTTGTGAAAGACCAAGGGCAGGTAACAGCTCCAGATCAAAGGAAGCCAAAGAAGTTCAGGGAAACTACATATATATGGACAGAAATATTTCATTTGAACTGGAGAGAGAGTACACGTGGCAAAATATTAACAATTTGGTGAATCTGAGCAAAGGGTATGGAGGAGTTGTCCTATTATTTTTGCAACTTTTCCGTAAATTTGAAAGCATTTCAAAATAAAAAGTTAAAAAGAACATGTTTTATGGAAAAACTCTTAAGTGTAACCTCTGATAAATTATTTTGATGTGAATAAAGGGAGTGGAGGGCAGGTTCTGGGTTAAGGCTACAAAGGCAGCACCACAGGGGAAATTAATTCATATTTTATCCATAGACAAACCATTACAGCAAATAAGTTGAAACTTTTACTTACAATGTATTTTATCAAGATGGGGAAAGACCATGAAAATCTTCTGTGCCATACAAATGCTATCAAATTAAAGATGAATTATGTATTTTTTTTTTTTAACAAGGTATTTACTGACCTTCTCTTTAGCAACTGGGTAACACTAGCATGTTATGTGGCAACACTGAAAAAATGAACCATAAAATCCTTTAAAACTGCTTTTATTATGAGCAAATGAAAATAAAAAAATATATAGACATACACTATATATAACTCTTGCATTTTAAAATACATTTGGATTATTTCCATATGGATTTAATTTTGTTGCCAAAAAAACTCTGTGCATCTGTAAAAAACAAACTAGCTTCCCATGGTGGGGTGTTGGGGAGGGGGAGACTGCCAATACTTGTATTTGGAGAAGCAGGGATGGAAAATTACCATTACCCAGGCAGGGATCATTAATGGATGCTAAAAAATGGAAAAATTTCCATTTTTTCAAATGGAAAGTTTCAGTCCATGAAACATTTTGGGCCCATTGTTCTAAATGCAAAACTGCAATCTATTTTAAGTAGTTTGCAAGAACAACTTCAAGAACAACTTTTGGACAGCAGGAAATGGAAATTTTAATTAAAACCTTAAGTCAAAATTGTTGTAAAGTCTTTTAAAATAAGTATCATTTAGTAAGTACAACAAGGAGTTTCCTTTTTCCATTTGGACCCACATATTCTTGTGGGATATTTTTCCATCTATGACATTATTAAAACAAAGCACTGACAAAACTCAAATCAAACCTAAAATTTGTTGAATCACAAAGTAATAAGCCAAGGCTTAAAAAAAAAAATGATTCCTGGGGCGGCTTGGTGGCTCAGTCTGTTAAGGGTCTGACTCTTGATTTTGGCTCAGGTCATGATCTCAGGGTCCTGAGATGGGAGTCCCTCCATTGGGCTCTGCGCTGAGGGTGGAGCCTGCTTCAGATTTTCTCTTCCTGGATGTCTGCCCCTTCCCCCACACCGCCCCCTTAACACGTGCTCTCACTTTCTAAAAATAAAAAATAAAAATGAGGCCTAACTGGTTAGATTTACTAAAAATCCTTTTTCACTTAAAATGGGTGAATTTCATGGTATATAAATTATACCTCAAAGTTGTTTATAAGGCAGAATCCAAGTCCATTGTTCTCTATACTCATTTTATCACATAATTGGTAATTAATATTGTTTAGTCGTAATTATCAGCTAAGCATGATTATTTCATCTCTCATCCTTGATATTTTCCGTTTTGCGTATTTTAAGAATATAATCTATTATTAAAGCATTTAAATAATGATTTTAATGGTGGACCCAAATTGTTTACTAATAAGGGTAAGCAATCAAAACTGCTTAGAGACCGCTGTTCTGGAGACGATCCCAAGCCCCGACGCTGCCACGACTTTCTCCAGGGGTCCCGTGAGCCCCTCGGCCAGGTCGCCCCGAAAACGAGTGCTCGACGCTTCTTGGCTTAAGTCTGGCCACTCTTGCCCTTCGCGCACAGCGCTCTGCTCAAAGGAAACGGCCTGGCCCCCTCGGCAGCTTCCTCATTCCTGCCTCCCTTAACCAAGCCGCCCCAACACCGCTTTCCACCGCCTCGGTGTCCGCGACCGGGAGGGGGAGAGCGAGGGCCGACAGCGCCCGACCTCCGCCGCAATCAGAGGGCATGAGTTGGCTAACCACCGCCGCAAGGCCTGAGCCAGGACATGCCGCGTTCCGTTGGGGTCAAGGCCTCCTGTTAGGCGTCGCCTTCCCGTAACGACAGAGTGGACCGCCCTCGGCGGTCACTGGCGGTAAACATGATGAGCGAGGAGAACAACGGGAGGCACGCCCCAATTCCAGGCGCGCACGCGCGGCCCACCGCTCCTCCCACCGGAGCGCACAAGCGCGCTAGACTCCTAGGGCGGCGCGTGCGCGGAGAGACTGGGCGAGCGCGGAGGGGACGCGCGTGCGCGGAGGGGCGGGGCGAGTACGGAAGGGCGGGGCGAGCGCGAAAGGGCGGGCGGGGAAGGGCGGGGAAGGGCGGGGAAGGGGGCGGAGGCAGGGGCGGGGCGGGGGCAGGGCGGCCCTTGCGCCTGGGGTTGCCTCGCGTAGTTCGGTGCTGCGCGAGGTGAGCGAGGATGTGACTGCATTGGCCGGCGGTGACCCGCGGACGATGCTCGCCCTCCTGGGCGCGACGACCCTGGTGCTGGTCGCTGCGGTGCGGTGGATGTTGCCCGCAGCCGCAGGTGAGAGACGAGGGGGCCCGGCGCAGGCCCGGGGCGGGGCGAGAGGCTGGGCTGTGGGGGCGTTGGAAGCCTTGGCCCCGGGAGGCGGGTGGAAGGGGCTGGCGCGTTGTCCCGGAGACCTCTGCTCGTCCGGGGTCACAGCGCTCAGATCGAAAATCGGGAGGAAGTGGTGTTCCAAGGATCCTTGCACGCCTCTTGCTTGGGGGCCCGCGTACCGGTCCCCGAGCGGGACACGCCCTCCCCGCCGGCTCTGTGGGCTTTCACCGCCGCGGCGCTGGGTGAGCGAGAGCCTTCCTGTCGACTTTCTCTTCGAAAAATCGGGGAGCCGGGCTGGACCCTTAAGTAATAAACAAGGCTTTAGCGGAGAATTGTGTTGCTGTTCCTGAAACATTGTCTCAGTTTAGGGAAACAGTTATTCAGCCCCACGTGGGAGGGGGGATAAGGATTGCAAGAATTTCGCTGCCCTCGGGATTCGGACAGTCTAATAAAAAGTAATAATAAATGAAAAATACGCAACCAAAATAGAGAGGCTGGGACCACGAGGCTAGTTTGCTGCCTTTATTAATACTTAACTGGGACGCATCAGGAGAATGGCAACTATTATAAGGTTGACTTCGGAATGAGGAAGGGTACCCAAAGAGAAGGAGGGACTAGCACCGAAGGGCAGGAATCCAAGGGGTCAGTGAGGCCGCCTAGTAGGTTCAAAATCCTTAAACTGTTTGCTTAGAAAACCGTACCCCCATATGGTACAATGGTATCCTATTTCTCAAACTCTTCCATGAATATAGTATATATCGAATATGGGTACTATGGTCCTGGTATGACCATGGTCATTTCTTTGAAGTCTTTTGTTTTTGAAATTTTTGTATTCAGCTCATTGTGCTTTGATGTAAAAAGAACTTCCCCAGAATTTTCGCATAAAAGTAGCATTCCAAGAGGATGTACATTAAGATCCTTATTTTAATCTAAATTAGGGGAGGGCTGCTAAAATAAACTATACACAGCTAGCATTTTACTCTTAACTATGTGTCAGGCAATTCTCTAGGTGTTTTAAAGGTATTAACTCATTTAGGTTTCAGTAGAAAGCTACACACTATTATCCTCTTTTTACAGAAGAGCAAACTGAGACACTGAGTAGCTTGCCTCAGGCCCTGCAGCTAGCCAGTGGCTGAATGGGAAATTAAACCCTAGGAATCAGCGGCAGAGCCCTGGGCTTAAGAGTAGTCTGTTTTCCTAAAGGTTAAACAATTTAAATTCTCAATTATCCATTGATATTTGTTAAGTGCCTAGTTACCTTTCAATTAACTAATGTACTTTTTTCCTCAAAGGAACGGTAAAATGTTCAAAACTAAATTAAATGTTAACCCAAACTAGAGATCCTAATGTTGCTCTCTTTCCAAGTCATAAAAATATTCATACTTTTAAACCTAGTAAATGTAGTCCTGGGACCCTAGCCTAAGAAAATTACCAGAAATGTGGGAGGAAATTTATGTTTATATGGACATATGTATTTGGATTTATGTCAGACTTAAAAAGGTAGTAAATCGTTTCTGATCATCCATTAGGAATGTGAAAGGTTGGAAGCAACCAGTTGTGTAAGTAGAAGTATGGGATTAAGTGGCCATTTATAGATTTTACATGCTACAAAAGTGAAATAGACTGTTTTCAAAAGGATATTGCTAATACGAATAGAGCGAAATCTGTGAAATTGGAAATGCTTATTTTCTCTGAGACTTCATCACGAAGGAGAATACTTTCCTTATTCCACTCCTCTAAACGTAATTTTCATCCCATTTGTTGTGATTTTATAGATTGTATGCAGCCAAAGGGGAGTGACTGGGTTTACAGGAATCAACAAAAGATCTGATAGCATTTGTAGTCTCTGGTCTAGACTAGTCTAATTCCACTAACTCGGGACCTTCTCCCTGTCTCAAACTTGAGCTGAGTATTGGAATATTTGGGTAATCACAGAGGAAGAAAAACGCAGGTTGGAGGGACCAAAAGGGAAAAATAAGAAGAGAGGACATCCAACTCAGGGAAGATTCCTCCTAGATGTGTAAGAAATAATAGATCTCTAGACAGAAGTCCTTAAAAATAAACAGATGGGTTCAGGCTTGATATGAACACCTTTCCGAGTTCCTGGAGGGCTTGGCTGACATGATAAACATTCATAGCTCTGTCTCTTGATTTTTGTCATGTGAATATTTGGTTTCTGTAACTAAGCTGTTAACTTTGAAATCACAGCTGTTCCATTCTCTGTCAGAATAGATGAAGCATAAATATAGGATGTGAAACCAAACTGAGGCCGTTAAACAGTTGAACCTTGTATCATTTACATGTCTTCTAAGATCACAGAAAATTTTTATACAGAGACTATTTTTTCTTTTCTTTTTTTTTTTTTTAATCTTAATTGCTAAAAAATGCCAGCCGTCATCTGAGCTTTCAGCAAGTTGTAATCTTTTTGCTGGTGGATGGTCTTTTTTTTTTTTCTCTCCTCATCATGATGAGTGTAGTCTTTAATCCCCTTCACCCATTTCCCCCATATCCCCCTACCCCTCTGGTGACCGTCAGTTTGACCGACAGTTAAGAGTCTGTTTCTTGGTTTGCCTTTCTCTTTTTTTTTTCCTTTGCTCATTTGTTTTGTTTCTTAAATTCCACATATAAGTAAGATCATACGGCATTTGTCTTTCTCTGACTGACTTATTTCACTTAGCATGATACTCTCTAGTTCCATCCATGTTGTTGCAAATGGCAAGATTTCATTCTTTTTTATGGCTGAATAATATTCCTGTGTGTGTGTGTGTGTGTGTGTGTGTGTGTGTGTGTGCGCGTGTGTGTGTGTGTGTGTATCACATCTTCTTTATCCATTCATCAGTCAGTGGACACTTGGGCTGCTTCCATACCTTGGCTATTGTAAATAATGCTGCTATAAACATAGGGGGTGCATGTATCCCTTTGAATTAGTATTTTTGTATTTTTTGGGTAAAGAGACTTTCAATTAAAAGATCAATGCTGATTTTCTTTAGTTTTTCCAGCTTTACTGAGATATGTATGACATATAAGGCTTACTTTTTATGGATTAAAAAACCTCGACCTTTTTCTAGCTCTCTCAAATGCAGAGATTAAATAAATAATTAGCCTCCCTGTGCTGAGAGCAATGATTAGGTTTTTTTAGATTTTTGTATATACTTTGTTATATTTGAATGTATTCATTCTTTAATCAGTGACGTGAAAGGAAGAATAACATTTTTAAGACTATCTACAGTGTATATGTAACTGTCTTCTTTCTTGTTGCCTTGATTTCTAGGAGGAACAAATCTAAAATCTCCTCAAAATGTAGAGGTCTACATCATTGATGATACCTTTATCCTGAGGTGGAACAGGAGCGATCCGTCTGCCAAGAATGTGACTTTTTCAGCAGATTATCAAACGTATGCAACTCTATTGATTGATTTACAAGAATCACCTGAATAAGTTTGAAAATTGTAACCCCATCATTTATTTCTCAGATTTGAGAACCAATTGGTTTTCCATCTTTTAGAGAAATTTTATGTCTACGTAATATTTATAACTTCATATCTACAAATAGAGACTTAGTCCAATTCGTCTTGGGGTGTTGCAGCAAAAGAGATTTGGGGGATGAAGATGGCAGACAGCTTCTGTAGACCACAGCCGTACCTTCTCTCTTCTAGATGCGTCACCTTCTTTGAGTATAAATCAGGGTCTGACCTAGAACATGTCTTGAGGATATGCAAGAGTACCCCAAAAGGTCTATCCATGGTCTTGAAATAGGCCCCCAGTTCTCCTAGGATCAGGCTTTTTTATTATCCCCATCATATACAATTTTTTAATGTAGGTAAAATTTATTAGTATAGTGGATCCTGTATTTCCATAGACTCTGTTTCTGGAGTTTCTGCCTTCTCCCTCGCCCTAACTTTCTACCTCATAGCTGCCAAGAGGATGGGCAGGTGGGGAGTTGCAGAAGAAAGGATTCTGGAAGGAATGTAGCTCAGGGAGTACAGCACTTTGCTTTGGGTGTCAGGGTCCTGTGTGCTAACTATGATCCCTGTCTAAGAAAGAGTGGCTGGTAATTGGCCAGTGAAGAAACAGGGTGTAGGACCCCCAGAACCGGGATCTCCCCACTTCAACCACAACCCAGCACTCAGTTCTCCAGTTGATTGTTAATAGAGCTGTGAGATTCATTTACTCATTTACTCATTACTCATTTACTGTGAGATTCATTTACTTTAGTCATTCGCGCGTGTGCGCATGTGTATGTGTACGAATATGTGTGCACATACACAAACTTGTATACATACATCGATGGTTTTTCTTGGAATTAATCATTTAAGAATTTTTATCTCTAGAGATTTTCTTTAAATCGAACTTTGAGTTTTGTCCATTTAGTTCTTTGCTTTAGTTCAAAATTTTCTTATTAAACAACTATTTCAGGTATAACAAAGATTGTTTCAGATACTCGTATTTAAAGTTACCCTTTTAGGAGCACCTGGGTAGCTTAGTTGGTTGGGTGTCTGCCTTCCGCTCAGGTCATGATCCTGGAGTCCTGGGATCGAGCCCCGTGTGGGGCTCCCTGCTCAGTGGGGAGTCTGCTTTTCCCTCTCCCTCTGTGCCCCCCCACCCCAGCTCTTGTTTTCTCTCTCTCTCTCACTTTCTCTCAAATAAATAAATAAAATATTTTTTAAAAAATAAAGTTACCCTTTTAGCAAAGAAGATAGACAGTGCCCTCATATTGTTCCTTCACACATTCTATCACTGATACTAAATTCTCCAGTCCATAATAGTCTGCCTTTCATCCTTTCATTCTGACTTTAGCATCAAATGCATTATTTCAATATGTTCTCATCCTACTCTGTTCTACTAGCTTTATAAATAATTGCCTTATAAAGATATGCCAGACTACAAGTTTAGGGAGAGAGTACAGCGACAGTATAGTGTGGTATGGACTTGAGCCAGGCTGCTTGGGTGCAAAGCCATCCCATGCTATGTATTCTATCACTGTTTTCTTACCTGGGAAGTGGTGATAAAAACTAATATATATATATTATATATATATTATATACCATACCATATATAACTTACCATCCAAACCAAAACAGTTTCGAGAGTTAAAAGGGGCAGTTAATTTTAGATAAGCTGGAACAACAAGCTTAAACCAGGACCACCCCAGGCAAACTGGGATGGGACTCCCCCGCCCCCCTCCTACCGTAATAAGGTGTCTAACTTAGAAGGTTGTAGAAGTATAGAACAATGTTTGTTTAAGATTTTATTTATTTATTTGAAAGAGAGAGAGAAGCAGACTCCTCGCTGAGCAGGGAGCCCTACATGGGGCTGGATCCCGGGACCCTGAGATCATGACCTGAGCCGAAGGCACTTAACCCACGGAGCCACCCAGGCAACCCGAAGTATAGAACAATTTTATGTAAAGTGCTCAGTGGATGAAGGAAATGATTAATGGAAGTGTAGTTAATAGCAAAAGCAAACAAGTATTTTTTTAATTAAAAAAAAAATTTTTTTGAGACCAAGAGAAAGTGTGAGTGGGGGGAGGGCAGAGGAAGTGGGAGGAAGAGAGAGAGAGAGAGAATATCTCAAGCAGGCTCCATACCCCAGTGCGGAGCCAGACACGGGACTCGATCTCAGAACCGTGAGATCATGACCTGAGCCAAAATCAAGAGTCGGATGCTTAACCCACTGAGCCACCCAGACACCCCTTAATGTAGTGTTTCTCTGAATGCAGGACAGATGCCACTGGTGATAAATGATACACAGACACATAAATAAGCCATTAGGATTCCAGTGTCTGTAGAACACATGCTAAGACATCAGTATTTGTGACCTATATCCAAAATTTATTATGATGTATGTAGTGTTTAGTATTCATTCTTCCATTCAATAAAGATTGGGTACCTTTTATGCTAAACACTCTTCTGGGTACTTAGAATGTATCAGTGAATAGGAAAGACCAAGATGGCATGTTTCTTATATTATGTCACGGGTTTTATGAAACGAATTTTATATCGGTTACATCATCGTTCTCAAATCATGTTCTGTTCTGATCTAAATACTTTATATGATAAAGTTGGGTTTGATCAGTTGTTGTTTTTTTTTTTTAAGATAATATAAAAACAGCTACCAGTGCAGTAGCTCCCTTATAGCACAAAAGCGTTGGAATCGAGTGTGCTTCTGCACCTCCTAGAACAGGAAAGATAGAGGGGAAGAGAGAGAGTGGGTTGGAACCATGTCAGGGCTTAGTTTTACAATTTGTATAAGGTTTTCTGTTTATAATAAGAGTTTCTGGATTTTTTAACATAGAGTCTGATATGGAGGAGTTTCTCAGGGTATCATTAAATGCCAACTCTAGCCTCACAGCTCAGAGAAGTAGAAAGGGAAACTAGCCAGGAATGTAGCTTCCCATATGCCAGTGTATATTTTCGGTAATTTTTTCAAATGTTTCCTTTTTTTGTTTTGTTTTTAATTAACACATATGTATTATTTGTTTCAGGGGTACAGTCCTTTTTGAAAAATGAGATGGACTTATATTTGGGTCAACACAGAAATGATGTGGCTAGATCATCCCTGGAGTCTGTTATCTTAAAGCATTTTTAAAATGAAGTCTACAATATTATCCCTCCCTCCTCCTCCCCCTTCCCCTCCGAAAAGCAGCTCGTGCTAGAAATTATGAATCAGTCTTGACAGAAATGCCTTCTCAGAGGAGAGTTTCTCTGACTGGTTTAAGGTAGACAGGGCTTCACGTGGGCAAAAAGTTTCGAGACCTGACAAGTTTGTTGTCTGTCACCTTCCCGTCAGCCTCCTGGGTAGGCTGGAGTCACATGTGGCAGGATGTCCTTTCTTGATTTCTTCATGTGTTTGAAGAATCGAATATCCATCAGTTCTACTTTTTAATGGACTGAACGAGGAATTTGTCAGTTTATATTAACATTTTAAGTTTTGTTTCTAGTGATGTAGTAGGAAGAATTACTGCAGCCAGCAAGCAGAAGGGGCCATTTGGTTTTGATGAGGGCAGAGGAAATTCTCCAACCCTGCTGATTCTGAGATCTTTCTCTGGTCTGGTAAAACTAGTCCAAGAAGTTTAGAAGGGAATCATCAGATCCAGTCACCAAGTTTTCAGTAAGGAAAAGATCCAGAAATACAGAGTAGTTGGCCCAAAGTCACACAACTATTTTTAACAAACCTGAGACTAAGTCCACTCTTTGTACCTTCTAGGTTATTTCTTTCTCTGCTTCTTTGAAATCCTAATGCAGCCTGTCACAAAATTACAGAACTGTATCCAAAAATGAACCTTCGGAATGATTCCATTTTCTAAATAATAACTTGGTGTATATGTGCTGGACACGAGGGCCACGTTGCAACTAAAATGTTAACAGGTTAACCCAAATAGAATAACTACCTAGCCTAGCTTTGTAATAGTTTCTCTTTTTAGTAAACAAAAACCGTGTTTGACAGTCTTTTGTAGTTATACATTTGCTTATTCATGCATCTCCTGTTTTGTCTTAAAGACTTAAAAATGATACTTGGGTAAAATTGCCTGGCTGTCAGTCTGTCGCCAGTACCAGATGCAACTTTTCTTCAGTCAAGCTCAATGTTTATGAAGAAATTAAATTGCGGATAAGAGCAGAGGAGGACAGCAACACTTCTCCGTGGCATTATGTTGACTCATTCACCCTATTTGAAAAAGGTAAGAAGAAGTTGCCAGCCGAATTATAGGATATTCCTCATGAACTATTCCGATCACAGCTCACTTCCCAAGCCCATTCATGTGCATGGTGTAAAATCTCCCGTTTAAAGAAAAAGGGGGGCGGGGGGTCTGGGTGGCTCAGTTGGTTAAGTGACTGCCTTTGGCTCAGGTCATGATCTCTGATCTCATGATCTCTGATCTCTGATCTCATGATCTCAGAGATCTCTGATCTCTGATCTCATGATCTCATCCCACATTGGGTTCCTTGCTCAGCAGGGAGCCTGCTTCTCCCTCTCCCTCTACCTGCTACTCCATCTGCTTGTGCGCTCTTTCTCTCTGTCATATAAATAAATAAAAATTCCTTAAAAAAATAAAAAATAAAGCCCAACTGTTTTCATAATAATTCTAAGACTTATCTGCCCCTTCCTTTTCATTCTGTCTTGAGTATACACTGGAGTTTTTCGGAGGCTGATGGGTGAGAGGGAGACCGACTGACTGACTGACTTGGCAGAAGTCAGTCTTCTTTGTTTAAGCCGGACATTAACAAAATTGGGACAAGATGTGACACAGCTCCACTCTTCTTGCTACGTCTGTTTTGGGAAATGTAGTTCTTTTTTTTAGAACAAATATTTGTTACAGTGCAATGGGTTTACCACTATTATCTGTTCATGAATTAATACTTGAAAATGTTATCAGTTTTAATGTTTAGTATGCTAAATGTTGAGAGACATGATCCCTATAAACAAAAGCTCTTTCAGACCCTCGGTTTCTTTGAGTGTGATGGGCTCCAGAGACCAGAACAATTGGGAACCCCGGCCCTCTGTCAGAACTCGCGAGAAGAATGATCTCTGTCCCTCTCTGCGCTTCTCTGCGGCCCTGTGCCTTCGAGCTCCGTTCCTCCTCGCTGCACAGAAAACACTCTTGTCAAGGACTCTGGTGACCTCCTCAGTGCCCGAGTTCCCAGCTCTCGTCTGGCTCAGTTCCTGAGTAGCACCAGGGTTACCACTTGAAACCCTTCCACTTCTGGATCTCCAGGGCCCCGCTCCCCACCAGCTCTCCTCCTGCCCATCTGTCCCTCCTTTGCCCCCTTTTCCTGGCCCCCGGACCTGTCAGTGCCAGACTGCTGCGGGGATGGGTTGTCGGACCTCTTCTCTTTCTACACTCGGTCCACTGGGAATCTTACGGCTTTCAATCCTGTCTGTGTGCTCTTGAGAAAAGCCCAGACTTACATCTCCAGCCCCACTCCTTCCCCTTACTTTAAACTGTATCACCAACTCTCTCAACAGGCATCTCTGCGTGCCTGTCTAAGTCATCTGGTCAACCGAAGCTCTTGATTTCCCCCTCAAAACCGGCTCCTCTTGCAGTTTTTTTCATCCCTGCTATGGACAGCACCTGTTTTATTTGCTCAGGCCAAGAGTCTTGGAGTCCTCTTTGGCATCAGTTTTCCTCATGCCCTGCATCCGGTCTGTCAATACTTTCTGAATGGTCCATCTTCAGGGTACATCCCGAAGCGGATCCCTTCTCACGTCCACCCCTGCGACCAGCAAGGCTGGTCTCTTGAGCTACTGCAGTAGCTTCTTCCTGGCCTCCCTGCTTCCTCGTGCCTGAACTAAGGTGATCTTTCCAAAACGTAAATCACAGCATGGCACTCCTCGGATCTCAGCCCTCCAGCAATGTCCCGAAGCTAACTACAGAGCTCTTCCTTTGTTATCTGGCTTCTAGCTGCTTCTCGGAGCTACCGGAGCCTCCTTATTGTCTCTTGAAAATGTGAAGCGCATTCCCACCTTGCCGGAATACTCTTTCCCTAGATAATTTGCCTGACTGACTCCCTCACGTTATTCAGGCCTCAGCTCAAATGTCGCAGGGAGGCTTTTCCTGACTAACTTATCTGAAACAGATCTTGCCACCATCCTCTCTCCCTCTGTGTTATTTCATTTTTCCTCACAGCACACACGACATTATATGTATTTGTCTATTTGGGGTTTATGGCCATATCCCCCACTAAAATATAAGTGCCGCGAAGGACTTGCCCTGTGTTACTCTGCCAGGCATATAGGAAGTGCTCAGAATTATTTGCTGAATGAATGTTTCGACCCTGTATTAATGAAGTTATATAGTAAACGTGTTCATTTTTTTACAGCTCAAATTGGTCCCCCAAAAGTACATTTAGAAGCTGAAGATAAGGCAATAATAATAAACATCTCCCCACCTGGAACAAAAGATCGTGGCATGTGGGCTCTGGATAGCTCAAGCTTCACCTACAGCTTAGATATCTGGAAAAACTCTTCAAGTGGAGAAGTAAGCATTCTTCTTACCATTGTTCAAAGTGAGAGAAAAAGGACATGAATTTGTCCTAAAGTTTGACCTTATATTTTTTTAAAGAGCAGACTTCTGTTTTTCTTTTATTATAGAGAAGGACTAAAACTGTTTACCCCAGAGATAAAATTTATAAACTCTCACCAGAGACCACTTATTGCTTAAAAGTTAAAGCAAGACTTCTGCCGAGAAAAACTGGTGTCTGTAGTCCTGTGTATTGTATAAAGACCACAGGTAAGGAAAAAGTTGTGCTTTAGATTCAGTAACTTTTATACAGATGGGCAATCTATTAATTCTGGCAGTTTTCCTCTTGGTTGCTGAAGTTTATATGATATCTTAATAGATATTAAAACAAAAATAATAGCATTTACATAAGCAAAAAAAAAAAGTCACAGTAATTGGGATTTTTGTCTCAAGTAAGCAGTAATGAAAGTTCTGTCTAAAAGTCTAAATATTTTCTAATGACAAAAACTACTTTTATTTGCTCAGAATCCACAAAAGGGGGAAAGCAGTTGCTAGAGGAATAGTTAGTCTTCCAAAAAGTACACCTTTATAAAATGTGTCAAATGTTAAAATGTGAAAGCATCCTGATAAATTTTGTCAGTGACCTCTTGCCAATAATTAAGGTCAGAGGTTAGGAGCTTAGATTTGTTTGTTATTTTAATCATAAATTTAATATGCTTTGTCTTTAAAATTAAACATACAGGAGAATTTAAAGTAAAGTTTTCCTCTCCTGCCTCCTTATCCCCAGTACCATTTACCAACAGTTAGCCCTGCTGGTAGTTTGTGCATATTCTTTCCTGCTTCTGTCAGGGTTTATTATAAGCATAC
The DNA here is from genome assembly GCF_004348235.1 of Phoca vitulina. NCBI lineage: Eukaryota > Metazoa > Chordata > Mammalia > Carnivora > Phocidae > Phoca > Phoca vitulina. The sequence goes on from NW_022589798.1 coordinate 444,051, forward strand.
ACACAGACGTGTATATAGTGTCTTAGTTTTGGTATTTGAATTTAAAAAATAGGATCCTGCTAGATCGATCTTACAACTTGCTTGTTTAACCTACTACACTGAGGATCTCTTTGTATGTTGGCATATACAGATCTATCACGTTCTTTTTTTTTTTTAAGATTTTATTTATTTGAGAGAGAGAGAACACGAGCAGGTCGGGGGGTGGCAGGGAGAGAGGGAGAAGCAGACTCCCCGCTGAGTGGGAGCCCGATGCAGGGCTTGATCCCAGGACCCTGAGCCAAAGTCAGACGCTTAACAGACTGAGCCATCTGGGTGCCCCATCACGTTCTTTTAAATGGCTGCATGTTATCACATTGTGTGAATGTACACCATTCGTAACTCACTTAGCTGTTACCCCCTGATAACACGTAAGCCTTTTTCTTTTCTTGCCCATGCTGTTAAGAAGAATTCTTAACCATGGGGGCGCCTGGGTGTCTCAGTCAGTTAAGCGTCTGCCTTCGGCTCAGGTCATGATCCCCAGGGGTCGTGGGATCGAGCCCCACATCGGACTCCCTGCTCAGGGGGAAGTCTGCTTCTCCTTGTCCCTCTGCCCCTCCACCCCACTCGTGCTCATTCTCTCTTGCTCTCTCTCAAATGATAAATAAATACTCTTTAAAAATAAATAAATAGAATTTAAAAAAAAAGAATTCTTACCATGTCTTATCTCACTAAAGTAACAACGTATGCTTTTCTGTGTATTCTTTGTCTTCTAGTTGAAAATAAACTGCCTCCACCAGAAAATATTCAAGTTGATGCTAAAAATCACATCTATGTTCTTAAATGGGATTATACATATGAAAATGTGACTTTTCAAGCTCAGTGGCTCCAGTAAGTTCTATTCCATGAGTTTCCTTTTGCCCAGTTTATTATGGTTCCTTTCACTCCACTTCAGCCCCTACAGCTCCAGGCACAGAGGCTGACTGCTTGAGGTGATTATCCCATATTGGAAACGGGATATTTAATTCTGGTCCCTGCTCTGCTGTTAACTAACTGGGTGACACTGAGCTAATCCCTTAATCTCTTTTGGCCTTGGTTGCTTCATTTGTTATCATAGGGGCATATTTAATAATATCTCATGTACTTACTGGCTCTTTTTCTTTTTTTTTCAAGTGTGCTTCTCGTTGCATGTCTTATTTCCCCAATCTGGACTACTTGACACATGACCCTGAGCTTTTCTTCAGAACTCACTTTTTCCATGAGTCCTTGGAATGATCTCAGTCCAGTCTGTCTTATTTCCTATTTTAGCCTTCCCATTTTCTTGACAATGTTAGTGGTTTTGACAGATTTTTTTAGTGATCACTTCAGTGGGAAATGAAGAAAGCTGGACAGAACCGTGGATAATGTCTCAGCCCCGCAGAAGTGGTTGAGAATTGCCTATAGTTCATGTTGGCTGGAAAGTTGTAGGGGATAAAGAGGCGAATCCAGTGGAAGGAGGAGCGGGTTGTGGGGAGGAAGGGGGTGGGTAAGAAAGCTATATTGAGGAATAGAGGGACCAGAGGCAAGGATAGCAAGGGCAGGAAAGGAAGAGTGAGAGGAGGAAGAGAAACAGGAAGTGAACTGAGGGTGAAGGGAAATGGGGACTGCACTGGTGAATTCTCTCTGTCCTTCCGTGTTAGTTGCACAATGGAAACGCATTCCCGTGCCTGCATGCCCATAGACTCTGACTGACCCAGAACATCACTCTCAGAAGTATGCTAAGTACTAACGCCACAGACTAGAGAGGAGTAGGGGTTTTCCGGTGGCGGTTCTCGAAGTTCTGTGGGTACTCAGCACACCGTACGAAGCACTGAAGGGATGGTAAAGAATCCAAAGCAGGTAGCTGAGGTGGCATAGTGAGGTGTGCTTTGGGGCTGAGGAGTGCTCTGCAAATTATAAGGGTGACAGAAATCGAACATGTAAAGGTGGATGGGGCTGGAGAGACCGAAGAAGCCACGTGGAGGGAGATGAGATGTGAACAAGGCCTTCACTGGTGAATCATATATTTTAAAATTGGACACGAGAGGGCATGTTAGGCGGAGCTACAGCACAAGGGAAGCTCAGCTACAAAGAGATTGAAAATTAGGTTAAGGTCGGGGGTGGGGGTGTTATTGCTCTGTAACAAATTAGCACACATTTAATAACGGCTTGAAGAGTGCTGTTACCTCCCAGTGACTTCCGGTCGGGGGACCAGGCTTGGCTTGGCTGGTCCCTCTGCTCAGGGTGTCACAAGGACCCTTGGGGGCCATCTTGGAATTTTTCCTACCACGTGGGAGAAGCCCCACCTTGAGAACGGTTGAACATTTGGGCGCAGGAGAACAATGAGAAAATTGAATACCTAGGCTGGGTTGAGATCAGGCATTTGGGTGCCATTTAGAATTTTGCATTGAGGGGTGGGTAACATGAGGTCTGTAATTCAAGGAGGGTGAAGATGGCCACATTGTATGTGGACCACAGAGACACCAAAGACGGAGGAACCAGTTAGGGAGGCTGTTGTAGTTCCAGGCCTGAACTGAGTTGCTTTGAGCTGTTGGTTACTGAGTAATTTACTGGACCTCTCCAGGCTCAGTTAAGTGTCCATATTCTGTGTAGACTTGCTCTTACCACACTGTGGCGTATATCTCCATTTTAACACTTACCCATCGGTGTCTGGGTAATATGTTTCACAGCTGGCTTTCCAGAAAGAAAAAAAAAGCCTTATTCATAGCGCTTGCCAGTTTTCATGATATAAATACACCTACTGTGGTCCCTTTCAACATGATGTCACTGAACATGGCATTAGGGAGAAATGCACAGGAGGACCCCGTTAAAGAGTATTTCCACCACAGAGATACGATAGACATAGATAGTTTTGAGCATAGATAATAAAATGTAATAAAATAATTAGGACAAAATGAGTTTCGATGTAACTTGTCGCCTGTGCTTCTGACCTGCCAGCTATAAATTAAAAAAAAAAAAAAAAGAGTTCTGAGTATTTTTATTTTTAATGCAGTCTGTTTATTTGTAAGTTTATGTAATTTAATTTATAGTAACGGCTTTTAAAAACTGGCTCGCAGCATTCCAGAAAATTCAGCGGTGGTTCTTGTGTGCTGGCTCTGGTCAGCTCTGGCACAGTAATGCTCTGTCATACCCCGGAGCAAGGGCTCTGGTTCTCTTTGTGTTGTATGTGTGTCTCTTGCACTGTATTGTGAGCTTCCTGAGGGTGGAGACTATTTCCCTCTGTAACCTTAACCCCTAACTGTGTCTAGCATATTCTAAGTATTTCATAAATATTTATTGAATTACTATGTTTGTAATATTTTTTTTTTTTGTCTTAAAAGTGCCTATTTAAAAAAGATTCCTGGGGACAATTCAGGTAAATGGAAACAAATACCAAACTGTGAAAATGTCCAAACTACACAGTGTGTCTTTCCCAAAAATACTTTCCGAAAAGGAATTTACCTTATCCGTGTTCGAGCATCGGATGGAAATACCACATCTGTTTGGTCTAACGAAGAAAAATTTGATACTCAATTACAAAGTAAGCCAGTAGTTTTTTCTTCAGATTGTGCTTCTCTGATTTGGTACAGAGTCTTAATATTGTTTTTCCAAGTTGAACATTGTGCCTGTACATTTTTTTCCTAGTTACCCTGTTTCCTCCAGTCATTACCATGAAATCCACTAACGATGTTTCCCTGCGGGTCTATATCAGCGCTCCAGAAGAGTCTGAAAGCAAGCCTGTGAACCATCATTACCCACTAATTTATGAAATTGTATTTTTTGAAAACACTTCAAATGCTGAGGTAAAAAAAAAAAAAACAACTATGTGATGTTAATCTATAATGTAGGGTTGTAACTAGGATTTTGGGGAAACAAAGTTTGAAGTTAAAATTTTAGGGAAATTTTTAAGCATTAAGACTGTGATGACAACATGAAGAATATTAGCATCTCTCCCTGTTTTACGGCGTAGTTATGGATCACCTGCATCTGGGCATCCAGGTGTGTTGTTAACATTCGGATCCCCGCGCCTCCTACTACTCAAATCAGAATCTCTTGGATGGAACTTAGAAATTTGTGCTTTTAACATGATTCCTGGGTATTTATCTAAACCAGAGTTTGTCGACACCGGCGACATTCAGACTGGATAATTCTTCGCTGTGGGAGCTGTCTTGTGCATTATAGGATGCTTAGCAGCCTCTCTGGCTGGTGGCCAGTGCACTGCCTCCCAGTGGAGACGACCAAAAAACCTCCAGACTTTGCCAGCCATGCCCTGCGGGCAGGGTACCTCCGAGGGGGCAAAATCTCAGATGGTCCAGTGGTTTGTGGCACTCCGAGAGGAAAGCATGCCTCCAGAGTTCAGCTTTGCCGCACAAAATCCTGTTCCTTACTATTCAATTTCATGGCAGAGGAAGGATTTGAAAACAGTCCTCTGAAAAGGCTTCTTGGCAGGGGGAGTCATGAAAAAGAGTCAAGAAACACGGGTTTAAACACTAGAAAACCACGGACAAAAGCAGTACACACCATCGGATAATGCACATGATTCTAGATCTCTTTAGCCTGTGGAATTACAATCAAGGAATCAACCTTGAAAAATCTTGTGTAGTTGGGTGGATAAATTCTGTAACCTGACTTTATTTTCTGTTGGAAATCTAAGAAAATTATAATGACTTGGCTATTTTCCTTTTAACTATCTGAACACCCTGTAACCAAAGCATAATTTAGCCCATTGAGAATTACAGTCAGTTCTCAGTTGTCCTTACATCAGGAAAAACCTGTATTTGTGTCTCAAGCCACCAAATTGTGTAACCTTAGGCAGGGTGCTTTACCTCTCTGAGGTTTTCTTTCCTCTTCTCTAAAGTGGTGGGAGTCATAGTAACTCCATTTTTTTTAAAAGGATGTTTATGAGGTTTAAAATGAGGTAACATAAGAGGAGTGCCTGGCTGGCTCACTCAGTAGAACGTGCAGCTCTTGATCTCAGGGTTGTGAGTTCGGGCCCCACCACGTTGGATGTAGAGATTACTTAAAAATTTAAAAAAAAAAAAAAATCTTAAAATGTGGTAATATATGAAAACACTTAGCACACTGCTTGACAGATCGTAGAGATTAAATAATATCAGTTGCCATCGTATCCTGTCAGTAATTACAATCATAATAGCAACTCGTATTTATTGAAAGCTTATTATGCATCAGGTGCTGTGGTAATTTACATGAATTGTCTTGGTCATTCTTCAAAACAGTCCTGCCAGACTGCCTGATTAAATCGTTCGGCAGACACTTGGGATGGAGTAGCTCTTATTGCTTCCCTGATGCCGGGCTTCAAACAGTACAGTGTGGGTGGTTGTGATGTGAGGACGGTTTGGCTCGGCTCTTGGGCTTCTCTCGTTTGCCAAGACGAAAGCATGCTGCCCTTGGTTTGGGTCCAAGGAGGATGAGGGACCTGGGGAGGACCCACGGCCTCGGTATGGGCTCCTTAGCCAGTCAGGACACGCGTGAGTGAGAAAAATAAATGGGTTTTGAGCCACAGGATGTTTTGTTATATGATGTGTCATTGCATGACGTTATTTTGTTGTCATTATTTTGTGATTTGTTACACGATATTATTGTGGTGATAGCTGACTACTGCAGGGAGAGCAGTAGTTGTCCTCATTTTATGGATCTGGAAATAGGGCCGAGAGAAAAGAAACAACTTGCCTAAGGCCACATAGCTATAAGCAATAACCCTAATACAGGCAATTTAAGGCCAGAGCCCCCGCTCCTAAATATTCTGCCACCGAGCAGAGGAAATACAACGGCAATTAAACCAAATCAACAGGTACTTATAAATTAGAGTTGTCTTAGGAATATGTCATAATTCCTTTTTGGAAGCAGCATTTTTAAGTTTGACTTGGGTCGTAATGTGTTGTCCAAAACAAATGTGTATTTCTTAAACATACACCAACTAAGTGGTTGGGAGAGGCCAGTCTTATACTGAATTTTTAGAGAATTTAGGAAATTGACATTCCCTATCTGATTTCATAAGGTGACTAAATTTTATCAATGATCTACTTATTTTCTTATAGAGAAAAATTCGAGAGAATAGAACGGATTTTACTTTTCCTAAATTGAAACCACTGACTGTGTACTGTATCAAAGCCAGAGTGCTCATTCAGGAAGAAAAGTGGAATAAAAGCAGTGTTTTTAGCGATATTGTGTGTGAGAAAACAAAACCAGGTCAGAATCTTCCATTATATCTCTTTTTTTTTTTTTTAATGTAACTGGACTTTCAAAAAATAATTCAAATTCACTGGAAATTGTAAAATATTTCCTTCTTACTACAAAAGCATAAAGAGAATACTTTCTTCATGAGCTATATGAATCAAAAGTAGACCTTCAGGCTAAGTCCTTCGGTTTTAGAAAATATTTTTAATGCGCAGTTCAGTGTTTTTGAATATTGTATTTCATTCAATATGCACATAATTAAATTGCCTTTAATAATTACTCTTTTAACATTTAATAAGACTATTTTAGGTGGTTTTGGGGTTTTTTCTTTACATAATTCTTAATATAATTATCATGTGGGAATCACTTAATTAGTTCAATTGTGAATTTTGTTCTGTGGGAATGGTTAAGTCCCATTGTGTATTTTACAGTTTGCGGTGTTGACTTGCAGATGCTGATTAGTCACGGAATGGTTTTAATTATGCTAGCTCTGTATCAGGAAGTGCTAGAGAACACTTCGCACGCTGGGAGCTAAATGTCAGCATTGCATCCTTCACCTTGCCGGGCCACTCTTTAAATGGAAATGCATTGCCTAAAAAGAGGGGGTGGGAGGCATGCCTGGCTGGCTCAGTCAGTAAAGCGTGTGACTCTTGATCGCGGGGTCATGAGTTCCAGCCCCACCTTGGGCATGGAGCCTACTTATAAATAGAGAGATAAAGGGAACGCATTGCCTACAGCTGTTGTATGCCCCATGTTACCAGAAATATTTCTAAGGGTATATCATTTCATAGATTTTTATATTTCCTTTCACATAGCTACATTTCATCCACCTAAACTGTCAGCATTGTGAACATATTTGTGTGTCGAGATCTATGTTGAAACTTAACGTCACTTACTTATTTTTAGGAAATACTTCCAAAACCTGGCTCATAGCTGGAGTTTGTGCTGCGTTGTTTTCCATCCCGGTTGTCATCTATGTCATGAAACTTCTCTTTAGATGTATCAGTTATGTGTTCTTTCCGTCAAGTAAACCTCCTTCCACTATTGATGAGGTATGTGACTTTTCTTTGTCAATGGGTGGATTTTTCTTAAAACGAATGGGAAATATATTTGATTTCCACAGAATATATGCATTTTCTTGATATCCAGAAAATATACAGACTGGGATATTTTCTTCACTTTCAGTAAATTGGCTTTAGAAACAGTCATTTAATATCATATAACATGGAATTGTAAGGTTTGTCCTTAATCTCATATTTTTCTTCAGTTTGGCTACCTTGGCATCTGTTTTATCATTGAAAAGCTGGCTATTCACCCAAAACCTACAGCATCCTCATCAGGGCATCCTGTGGATGACATCACAGAACATAAATATGAGTCTCCTTTCGGGACACCTCACAGGCTCCTGTTTGGCCCCCTCTGTGAGGTTGGCATATCTAATGAAAGCACTAAATGACAAAGACCTAAACCCAGGACCCTGCCTGGGGATGGTGTGTCCACCTAGGGCGGGGGTTCGGGTTGCCTGCCTTGGGAGTATCGCTTGGAGCTCCGGCTTTGGAGCTAGCGAGACCCGAACATGAACTGTCAATCAGCTACAGTATGTTTGCATATGTTAACTCTGTGAAGTTAAGCAGGTCACTTAAGAGAACTTGAGCAGGGGTGCCTGGGTGGCTCAGTCGTCAAGCATCTGCCTTCAGCTCAGGTCATGATCCCGGGGTCCTGGGATCGAGCCTCGCATCGGGCTCCCTGCTCCGCGGGGAGCCTACTTCTCCCTCTCCCACTCCCCCTGCTTGTGTTCCCTTCTCTCCGTGTCTCTCTCTGTCAAATAAATAAATAAAATCTCAAAAAAATAATTTCTTTAAAAAGGAGAGAGAGAGAACTTGAGCAAATGCCGTTATGCTATAAAGTTTCAAAAGAAACTCTCCACAGTCCCAGTGCGCACCCCTTTCCTTCACTCTCCCGTGCTCACCAGCCCCCTGTGCCCCATCTTGGGTCCTCTTCATGTACCTGCCCCAAGACAGTGCCAAGAGGCACGGGACCTCACTAGTGAGGGGCTTATTCTAAACGTTAGATGGCAGTCGATAGCTCCTAGCTGGTTTTTAATAAGTTTATTAATATAAACCATTACCACTGGTTTTCTTGGTAGTGGATGTAAGAAACTGAAGCCGTTGGAACTAAAAACTGTCGTTATTTTAAACAATCTGTTCCTATTCTTCCCCCCTTTTTTTAAATTAGTATTTCTCTGAGCAACCACTCCGGAATCTCCTCCTTCTCACTTCCGAGGAACAAACGGAAAGATGTTTTATAATTGAAAACACAAACACTATCACGGCAGTAGAAGAAACTAACCAAACCGATGGAGAGCACAAAAAATATAATTCCCAAACCAGTCAAGATTCGGGAAACTATTCTAATGAAGATGAAAGCAGTGGAAGCAAATTCAGCGAAGAATTCCTGCACCAGGAAACCGAGTGACCAGAAGCGAGCTCTAGAACACTCGGGAGTCCTGTGGGAGCCGCGCTTGAAGCCTGGGTTCTCGCTTCGCCCCGTAACTATGCAGAGGATCCCGGCTTGTTGGGGAGGGAAGACGTCTTGGGTCACTGGTCTGAAAATGCAGGCAAGTACTTGTCCGTGGGACAGAAGTTCTCTCTATTCTTTTCCGCGCGCAGACCCTTGAAAGACCTGTCACTGGACCTGCCTGATGAAATGAGTGAAATCCAGAAAATGTTCTCTGTGTCTCTGATGACATCTCAAGTGTTGTTGTGCTAACAGCCGTGTGGCGAAGCACAGGGTCACTGTGTTCCTGTCGGCTGACACCGTCACCGAGAGCCTGTGGCTGTCCGTGTCGCCGACTCGTCCTCCATTCTCAGTGTTACAGTTCAGGATTTTTCAGGAGGTATTTAGACACTTTGGACACCGAAGTGTAGGCCCTTGGGAAATTTCTCGAGAAAAGCCGGATACCATTACCACTGGTTCTCTGTAAAATAGCTTACCCTAGAAAACGTCTGCAGGTGCCAGAAATGTGATCCTTACAATTTTCAGGGGGAACCCTGTCCACGTGTCCCCAAAACCTTGGCTCCTACATCACAGTCACCTCTCCCTTCTGTGGTTTAGGATTCAAGCCAGGTCATCTTTTCCTATACATTAATACTTCCTAACTCACAACCTAATTCCCAGCCTAGTAGAACAGTAGCTTCTGATTCGAATTTGCAGTCAGTGAAGTGATAGAGAAAGGGACAACTGTCTAATCAGAGAAGTTATTATGATATTTTAAGATAACGGAGTATGTAGAGGTTAGTCACAGTGTATGCAGGAAGCCTTGGGACCAGAAAATGCTCCTGATAGAACAGACAGAGTAAGTAGTAGAATCATTCAGTGGGAGAAAAGCAGGTGACTTCCGTGAAAAATAAGAGTAATGCGTCTAATCAGCTTTTAATTATTAAATTAACTGTGGGGTTGCTCATCTGTGTCTTGGTTTTTGTTGTTTTTTTTTTCCTTTCTCAGTTTTATTGAGATATAATTGGCATATAATTTATCCGTGTCATGTTTTGAACCGGGCCAGCTTCTCTGTCCCATGTGGGACATGCAGGTGTCCCTTCTTCGCTTACATACACTCAAGAAAGTGAACGTTTACTATCAACGTAAGGAAGAAAGTGTAACTGGGGGGGAAACCTCATTTTGAGAATTATATCATGTCTTTCAACGGCCACCTGGAGTGCATTCCTAAATTAGTCATGGAGACCCTTCGTAGGAAGGAAGTCTAGGAATTTTGGTGGCCTCCCAAGGGAAGGGAGATGCAGCAACACAGCGCGCTGGGACGTACGTAACCTAAGGCCAGTATTATTGCTGTCGTCGTCCCTGCTGACGCCCCAGGTTTATCTGTGGGGAAGAAAAGGTGGAAGGCAGCCGCTCTCAGGCGGCTCCACGGAGCACACCGTGTGCTTTCCTGGACCCACAGCCCCGGCTTCCAGCAGAGGATAGCGGGGATCGGGGAGGCCCCTGGGAGACGCAGGTCTCTGCTGGAGAATCCCTAAAGTGACTCAAACACACTCCCCTTTTGATCTTTCTGAACGGAGACACCAAGTTTCAGGCAGATCTTCTGGGTCGGCCCTCTATTTGTAGAGGCCCCGTCTCTGGAAATTTGCTTCTTTACGGAGGAGATTGGGACCGTGTTAGGACCCCTGCGCCAGCCCTGGCTCTCGACCCGTGCTGACGCAGTGGTCCCGTCCAGCACCCAGGCCCAGGGAGAAAGTCGCTTTACACGGGATGTACCTCTGCGGGGCGTGGAGGAGGGGAAACTTACACATTACAATCAGAAGACACCAGTGGAATGGTTAGGTCCCTAGCATGTGGGAGTTTGATGTCCTCAGGTTTGAAGACCCTCTGTGATTTTCAGTGAACAAGCGTCTCAACAGCAGTGAACAAAAACCCCTCATTTTTGCCTTGTCTTCTAGACATGAAAATGCAGTTCCTTTCCATTCTTCATGATGGTCTACATGTACGTGTAGCATAATCAGGAGGTGCTTCCTTGTAAGATATGATAAGTGTTCTTTCTGAAGAATAGTTTATTTGGAAACATCCTGTACTTGGGAGCACCAGGAAACTGCCTCAGAAATACAATGTTGATAGTTCTTGGCGAGGCTGAATATAATCAGTTACATTTGTATCATTACAGCCAGAAATCTCTAGTATAGGTGAATATACATGTAAATAGTGACATGGGTGTGTAAACACATGGTGTGTTTATATCTACCCTTGCCCTCACATATGTGGGTCATTCCATTAGGATAGCCATAAAGTACTTACTTACTAGTATAGATTCTAATTCAAAAATTAGAAACGCTGCTCAGAGCTATGAACTTTAGAATCTGACCAGAAATTTACAACCTATAAAGTTATTTTTTAAATATAATTTAGGGTTTGTATCTTTTCCCCCAACCTGCGACCTTTAAAAAGCAGCCCCAAATTGCTCTTAAGAATTCTGTGTACAGAAACCTTCCTTCCTTCCTCTCCTTCCTGTGACTACTTGTCATGTTATGTATTTGTTTTTTGTCTGGTATATGTCTGCCCCCACAAGACTGGAAGCTCTCTGAGCACAAGGACCTTCTTTTATTCATGGTCGTATCCCCAGCATCTGCAGCAGTGCAGGGCCTCGCTCATGGAGGTTGCGTGGAAAGTAATTATCGAATGTGTGAAATCCACAATTTGAACCAAATGGGTGCTTCTGACCGTGTTCGTATGTTGGTTGAGTTGCGGAAGGACATAACCAATGTGTTCAGTGTTTCTATGCAGTCAACTTGTATTTGTGTTTTTGTCTTAAACCCTATTGCTGTGAACAATTTTATATAATAAACACCGGGGCCAAAAGTCTTTGATTTTGTTGTTGTCGTGCTTAGACTGGATAAACTTTCATGTACAAAAGTCACTACAACTCATGCTTTTACAAGATACTCCCAGCAGAGTGGGCAGATGCCCGGGCCAAACGTTGCGACGTCCTGCGTTGAGTATCCCAAAGGCACTACCACAGCCGTCCTGTCCCACGGGTCCTGGACAGGGAGCTCATTCGCTTGCTCTTTGCCTTTTCACAACCTCAATTTAAAGCTTGGGTGGCGCACAGCCTTGATAAAAGTCTTGCATACTCTGCTTTTCTGAACTAAACTGCCTGCCTTTTGCAAATCTCTCGTCTCAGAACGAACTCAGAAATCTCTAAGGACACTCCCCAATCCCACCTGTAAATTGATCTCTCCTGCCATCTGGACACATTTTTTTTTTTTTTTTAAGATTTATTTATTTATGGGGCGCCTGCGTGGCTCAGTCGTTAAGCATCTGCCTTTGGTTCAGGTCACGATCCCAGGGTCCTGGGATCAAGCCCCACATCGGGCTCCCTGCTCAGTGGGGAGGCTGCTTCTCCCTCTCCCACTCCCCCTGCTTGTGTTCCCTCTCTCGCTGTGTCTCTCTCTGTCAAATAAATAAAATTTTTTTTTAAATATTTATTTTAGAGAGAGAGCAGGGGGAGGGGCAGAGGGAGAGGATTCTTCAAGTGACTCCCCACTGAGCATGGAGCCCCATGTAGGGCTCGATCTCATGACCCATGAGATCATGACCTGAGCCAAAACCAAGTCGGACCCCTCAACCCACTGAGCCACCCAGGCGCCCCTATCTGGAAACATTTATTCTGATATTGAACACAGTTGATATTCAGGCTGGGGACCCTTCAATAATCTTTTTAATAAGCTTCCTCAAATTTTTTTTCAAAAGGAACAAGGAAGTAAATACTAATGAATACATTTCTGATGCCCAAGGACTGCCCTGTTACTTAACAAGTACCAGTAACATCCTGTTTCTTCTCACTGCACTTTTTCTTGGGTTTAGGTGACCACAAGAATTCTACATATGTAGACCACACAAATATATGTGGGTATTTGTGATGGGATATTTATATTGATGGAGGAAAAATAGGAGTATCTTTTCCCTCACCTGAGGGGAAAAAGGCAAGAAGAGAATTTTATGCCTTTCATGCAAAAAATATACCAGTTTCCTACCCTTCATGAGGCCCATCCCACTTGGGACTCACATTCTAGCAGAGGATATCTTGTGGATGAGGTAGTAACTGATGAAGGAGAAAAAAAATTGGCAGAGTAGATAGAAAAAACAGGTTTGGGGAAGAGGGAGAAAATAGATTGTTGCTGTCAGTAGCTGGTTTAAATTAAACTGTCCTTGGGGCACCTGGATGGCTCAGTCGGTTAAGCATCTGACTCTTGATATCCGCTCAGGTCATGATCTCAGAGTCCTGGGATCGAAGCCCGTGTCAGGCTCCGTGCTGAATGCGGAGTCTGCTTAAGATTCTCTCTCTCCCTCTGCCCCTCCCCCCTCTCTAAAATAATAAATAAATCTTTTAAAAAATTAATTACACTGTCCTCACGGTGAATCTCACTGCCCCTCACCCCCGGTCCTCCCCAAAACTTCCTAGCTCCTTCAAGAGAGGAAGGAGCTGAGGGAAAAAAATGAATGAATGAATGAATGAGAAAAACATTTGCCTATCAAGTAGAAAGATAGTCCGTTTTCCCAAAGGATTGGAGTTAGTCCTTAAATATAACAACAAATAGAATAGTCCCAAATCTCATACTGTTTTAACAGTCTGGAATTTTAGTTAGAAAAAGATAAGATTATGACTTTTATAGGATAAAGAGTTCGATCATCCAGTCTGAAATCTTCCTAAAAGACCTCTACCTCTCAAACATGTAGAAGTCATCTTTGTGACCCTCTGTACCCGCACATTCGTCTAGGGTGCAGCCTAAGAGAGATTTTAGAGCAATTTGCCTCGATACAGCCCCTTCTGCTAAATGGCAAGCAAAGACTTTTTTTTGACTCTGTAGCTCGGTAGGTGTTGCGTAAGTGATTAAGCAGGGCATTGAAGGTACAGACGTTGACTGGGTCCACCACCACGTGAGGACAAATCCCTGTTTGGGTTCACAACTTGCTGGTATCTTAGATTCTTAAGCAGCTGAGCATGTCCTGAGGAAACAGGAAGAGGACAATGTGCAGCTAAAGACTGCGTATGGTTTCAGTTGCTAGATTTAGCTAATAAAAATACACCCAGTCAAGTCGCAATTACATTTGAATTTCAGATAAACAATGAATAGGTTTTTTTCCCCAAACACGGCATGGGACATACTTATACTAAAAAAGAAAAAGAAAAAAAAGAAAAAAAAAATTGTTTTGGTTGCATAATGCTTTGAATACTCTGGCATTTTACTTATAGAAAGATTATTACAAGTGTTTTAGTATAAAAGTGTATCATTCTCTCTTTGAGCTCTTCTAAATGACTCCTACCACGTAAACACGTAGAGGTCATCTTTGTGTCCCATCTGTCATTTCAGATAAACAACGAATACCTTTTTAGTTTATGTCCCATGCAATGTTGGGGGCATCCTTATACTAAAACATTCATTTGTTTATCTGAAATTCACATGTAACTGAATGTCCTGTATTTTTATTATTTTTTTAAGATTTTATTTATTTGAGAGAGGGAGAGAGAGCACGCCAGCACAAGCGGAGGGGGGGGGGGGGGTGAGGTGTGGGGAGGGATGGAGGGAGAGGGAGAAGCAGGCTCCCCACAGAGCAGGAAACCTGATGCAGGGCTTGATCCCAGGACCCTGGGATCATGACCTGAGCCAAAGGCAGACACTTAACTGACTGAGCCACACACGCACCCCATTGATGTCCTGTATTTTTAATCTGGCAACCCTGCTAATGTTAAGTTTCAAAAGTACTATTAGGCTCCCCCAAGCCCCTCAACCAATATAAGTAATGCTTCCTACAGAAATTCATACTAAGTACATTACCTTAGCATTAACAATAGTTAAGAGAGTTAATATTGCAAACATTGTATAGCCAGAAAAATAAATTCCCATCTAATTCTGGCCCAAGGAGAAGGTGTTGGGGGGGGCATCTGAATCCTGTGGGGGCACAAGCTTGTCCAAGGGGTCTGCCCGGCTGCCCACATCTCTGCCAGCATTTCTCCCCTGGCTCTGACCCACATGTTTCATATCACAGTTACTTTCACGCTTGTTTTATCTTTTCCAATGGACTGTGGGCAACTTGAGGTCAGGGGCTGTGTTCATTTGTCTTCAGTTCCTCGGGCCAAATGGTGCCTGGCCTATTATGAGTAATTGCTCAATTAAAAGGTATGTTGAATTTAAATGGATTCACTGTTTTCTTGAGCATTGTTTCCCGGAGTCACCGTCCAGGAGTAGGACTAGTGGGTCAAAAAGCAGGAATATTCTGACATCTGAATCCGCTGGGCCCTCCTTCAGGACAAGGACAGCCTTTGACTCGGCCCTTTACTCTCCTTAGCACCGCTTACTAAGGAAATCAATACATAGAGATAACTAAATGAACTTTCAAACCTCCCCCCTCCCCGACTCTGCTGTGTGCCCCTCCGGAAACGGATGCACGGTGCACACTTTATCTCAGACCAGAGCCCTGCGAGGTGTCCTGACTCTTCCTTCTTGCTCCTTATCCAACCCTTCACCAAGTCCTGTTCATCCTACCTCCCATTTCTATGCCCACTGCCTCATTGCTAGTCTACACCCTCATCTGGGCTACTACACACCAGCCTCCTCTCTAGCCCTGCTCCTCCCTGTCCTCCTCCAGGTCATTGTCCCTCAGTCACTGGCCCTTCAGAGTCAACATTCAAGACACATCAGATGCTTCTCTGTTGCCCTTAGGTTAAGCCCCAGTCCCATCCGTACCTTCTCAGCCCAACCTCCTGACCTTATTTCTGTTCTTGAATTGACTATTCTCTGATGAAGCTAGAGCCTCCTGGTGAGGCTCCCACATCGCTCGTACCTCCATATTACCCTAGAAATTACTCATGTAATACCTTCCCTGCACAAGGGGGTTCGGAATACATGCTTTTCCTTGTCCCCATGAATTCATCCTGGCAAATGGCTTGGGCCTCGAATGAGAGAAAGAGGGAAATCAAGGACAAAGAGGTCTCTGGGAGAGGCAGGTCTTTATGTCTTCAGCCAGTGGTGAGCAGAGAGCACCCACCACGGGGAGGAACTGGACCAGCGAGCGCACAGGCTTGCTCTTCTCATGGAGGTCAACCACCCTCCATCCTCGCTGCCCCCAGAGTTTGCCCAGGGGACGTGCGTCTGGAATAGCCAGGAAAGAACCGATGCATGGGCCCAACAGAGTGGGCTCTTGTCAGCAAGGCTGGCTGTCCAGCCTCACAGCAGCCTCGGGTGATGCTGAGCCCTACACAGTGACATCATCACCCGCCTGTGCTCCAACCATGGGGCCACTTCCGCCCTGGAGGAGCAGTAATTCATTTTTACCGAGACTCATGCCTGGCAATCCCTCGGTCCCACAATTACCCAAGGGGCAGAGGAGAGTGTAGCTGGCTCAGTCTGTGGAGCACACGACTCTTGATCTCAGGGTCATGAGTTCGGGTCCCACGTTGGGTGTAGAACTTACTTAAAGTAACTCACTTAAAGTTCTTAAATAAATAAAAAAAAAAAAATATATATATATATATATATATATATATATAATTTTTTTTTCCCTAAGAATGTGGTAGGCTTTTATTGTGTCAATGTAGCTATGCTGAAGTTACATTTTCCTAATTTCCTTCCCTGCGTGGTTCCAAGTTAGCTTCGGCCTCAAGAGCAATTTCGTGCGGTGTGGAAGGCAGGGGCAAGCATCTATCATGGCACAGGGGCAGCCAGCTTGCCTCGCTGGTTTGCTGTGGGACAGCAGCTAGGCTGTTCACGCCCAGCCCTCCTGTCTGACTGCCAGGCCTGCTTGCTGCCAGAAGCACAGGCTGTTAGTAGTCTTCCAGAACATTCTTCACTAACTTCCATAACTGCTGAGGGTCTATTCCCTATAATAAATGCCAATATTAGTTTTCAAGTTCCTTGCACATGGCATCACAGGGACCGCTTCCTCTCCCTCCCTCTTCCACATTAAAGGACCCTTGTGACTACCTTGAGCCTACCCAGATAATCGAGAACAATCTCCTTGTTTTGAGATCAGCTGAGAAGCAAACTCAATTCCATTTGCTAGCCTGATTCTCCCTTTGCCGTCTAAACTACCATATTCACAGGTTCCAGAGATGATGACATGGACATCTTTGGGGTCGGGGGTAGGGAGGGGGCATTATTCTGCCTACCTCAATATCTTATTCTCTATCACTCAAAGCGGTTCTGCTTCTCTGACTGAATCCTGATAGATTGCCTTAGACCAAGGGACCCATTTTATGTCAAAGGAAGTACAACAATGGACACATGATCATGAGATCCACAGTCC
Source organism: Phoca vitulina (assembly GCF_004348235.1). Classification (NCBI taxonomy): domain Eukaryota; kingdom Metazoa; phylum Chordata; class Mammalia; order Carnivora; family Phocidae; genus Phoca; species Phoca vitulina. Next base: position 461,055 of record NW_022589798.1, read on the forward strand.
TACTATGTGACACATTACCTAGAAGCCACCAGCCTGAGAGCACATTGGGATGGCCAGAAACACCACAGCTAAGGTACCAGCTGGCAAGTGAACCCTGAGGGGTTGAGGTGCTGCATTTCTGACGGGCAGCACCAAGGGGTGGGAGTCTAGTGCATCCCTCACCAGCACCCCTAGTTTCTTCTGGGGAATCTGCACTCTAGGTTGAGCTGGCCTGGAGTTCTTGTTTCCTGGTAGAGAGAGGGGAGAGGGACAAGAAGACCTTTTCAAAAGGACAGTAAGGGCGGTCCCTATCAAATCCCAAGGCATTTTTGTAGAAATAGAAAAAAATCCAAAAATTTATTTGGAATCTCAAAGGACCCCAAATAGCAAAATAATCTCAAAAAAGAACAAAGTTAGAGGCCTCATATTTCCCAACTTCAAAACATGTTATAAAACTATGTTAATTAAAAAATGCATTTGGGCTTAAAAACAGACATAGAAACCAATGGAACAGAATAGAGAACCCAGAAATAAACCCTTGCATAGTCAAATGATCTTCAGCAAAGGTGCCAAGACCACACAACAGGGAAAGATTAGTGTCTTCAATAAATGGTATTGGGAAAATTGGATATCCTCATGCAAAGAAATGAAGTTGGACCCTTACCTTATACCATATACCAACTCATGATGGATAAAGACCTAAACACAAAACCTAAACTATAAAAATTCTAGAAGAAACATAAGGGAAAAGCTTCATGACATTGGATTTGGCAGTGATTTTCTGGAGATATGACACCAAAAGCACAGGTAACAAAAAAATTGACTACTCGAACTTCATCAAACTTAAAAATGTCTGCACATCAAAGGAAACAATCAACAAAGTGAAAAAGCGGTCAACAGAAAGAAAATATTTGCAAATCATGTATCTGTTAAGAGGTTAATATCCAGAATATATAAAGAACTACAACTCAACAAGAACAATAAAAGTAACCTGATTAAAAAATGGACAAAGGACTTGAATAGACATTTCTCCAAAGATATACAAATAATGAACAAGCATAAGAAAAGATGTATAATATCACTAACCATTAGATAAACATAAATCAAAACCACAATGACATATCACCTCACATGCATTGGGATAGCCACTATCAAACCACAGAAGATAGCAAGTGTTGATGGGGATGTAAAGGAATTGGAAACCTGTGCACTGTTGGTGAGGATTGTTAAATAGCAAAAAATTCAATCAAGGAAACTTTAAAGATCTAATTGGTTTTCTTAATCAATTCATGGATTGGGCAGCATCCCATCTAGCAAGTAGAAGGGAACTCCAAAGGGCTACAGAAAAGGAAAAGTTTTTAAAGGTAGAGAGGAAGTGGAGAAAAGGAAATTATTAGAATCCATTGCTTTAGGCAACCTCGCCCTCCAATGGGGAATAGAATGGGTCTATCAATAAATTTCCTAGTACTGACCTGGAAATTCCCATGTTGACCAGTTAAAGGTTACATTTCTAGGGGGTTGAAACTGTAGTCCGGTTAGACATTAAGTCTTGATTTACTGACTTGGGGCCTTAACGTAAGTGATACCATCTGGGGCCTGTGGTTTTCTTTAAAGCAGGATGTAAAATGGTGCAGCTGCTATGGAAAACAGTATGGAGATGCCTCAAAAAATTAAAAATAGAACTACCATCTAATCTGGTAATCCCACTTTTGTGTCTATATCCATAAGAATTGAAAACAGGATCTTGGAGACAGCACAACCACGTTCATTGCAGCATTATTCACAACAGCCAAGAGATAAAAGCAACCTAAACGCCCACTGATGGATGAATAGGTGAAGAAAATGTATATACATGCAATGGAATACTATTCGGCCTTTAAAAAGGAAATCCTGTCACATGCTACAACATGGATGTACCTGAGGACATTACGCTAAGTGAAATAGGCCAGTGACAAAAAGACAAAATACTCTAGGATTCCATTCATAGGGAGTCTCTAAAAAGGTCAAACTAATAGAAACAAAGAATGGAGGGGTGCCTGACTGGCTCGGTCCATAGATCATCCAACTCTTGATCTTGGGGTCATAATTTCGAGCCCCACATTGGGTCTAGAGATTACTAAAAAAGAAAGAAACAAAGAATGGTGGTTGCCAGAGGCTATGGGGAGGGGAAAATGAGGAGTTGCTGTTCAATAGGTACAGAGTTTCAGTTTCGCAAGATGAAGAAGTTCTAGAGCTCTGTTACACAACAATGTGAATATAGTTAACACCCCTGAGCTGTACATTTAAAAATAGTTAAGACAGTAAGTTTTATGCTATGCGTTTTTACCACAGTTTTTTTAAAAAAAGAATTATCTATGTTTTGGAAATGAGGATTTAGAATTTTTGTGTGATTTTTTTTATTTCAAAGATTTCAATCACAGTGTTGCAATTTTGCAAGTCTAGATGTCCATATTTTGGCTTTTATTGATGAAGACCAAACCTTCACATTATTACATGTTCTTTTATGGGACATTCTTTGTATTTTCTTTCTTTCTGACAGTGGGATTAAAGAGTCAGGTTTGGGAAAATCATCTGAATCATACACAAAGTGAGTTGAAATAGAGAAGAAACAAACCTAGATATTTCAAGATTAAAGGCTAATCAATGAAAAAAAGTCATGATTTTATTTTTATTTTTTTTTATTTATTTATTTGAGAGAGAGAGCACAAGCAGGGGGAGGAGCAGAGGGAGAGGGAGAAGCAGACTCGCCGCTGAGCAGGGAGCCCGATGCGGGGCTCGATCCAAGGACCCTGAGATCATGACCTGAACAGAGGGCAGACGCTTAACCAACTGAGCCACCCAGGTGCCCTGTCATGATTTTAATAAAACAGAAATTTAGGGCAGACTTACAGTCACCGCTCCATCTTCGGTTCCTGATACATTCTTTCTTCCTTTCTCTACCGGAGATCTGTTCTCTTCTCCGCCATTATTTGAGCTGCCCAGAATACAGGTATAGACATATTTTATTACAAGATTTATTATATGCAAATCTCTTTTGAAAGCAAGCATGAAGTTAGTCACACTGGCTTTTGTTGATATGAATGCAAAACAAGTTACTTCACCATTCTTCTTACATAGTGAAGAAACAGAAATGCCAGTGTTTGGGCTTACGAGAAGGATGGTTAAAGTGAACATAGGAAGACAGTGGTGTTTTAAACATTTTGCCTGTGTGTCCCCTAAAAGGATTTTTTAAGTCCATATACTCCCTTACACATTTTTAAAAATGTTAATTATTTATTTATTTATTTATTTATTTTTATTTATTTATTTTTTTTTTAAAGATTTTATTTATTTATTTGACAGAGAGAGACACAGCGAGAGAGGGAACACAAGCAGGGGGAGTGGGAGAGGGAGAAGCAGGCTCCCCGCTGAGCAGGGAGCCTGATGTGGGGCTCGATCCTAGGACCCTGGGATCATGACCTGAGCCGAAGGCAGACGCTTAACGACTGAGCCACCCAGGCGTCCCTATTTATTTATTTATTTATTTATTTGAGAGAGAGACAGTGAGGGAAAGGGCACGCTCTCTCTGTGTCTCAAATAAATAAATAAATAAATCTTAAATAAATAAATAAATAAATAAGTTTTACAAATTAAGAACAACAGCACAATTTTCTCCTGGACTGAATTATCATTGCCATTATTAGTAATATACACTTGATCAAAACCTAACTAGCTCACAACGTTCGATGCATCATTTCTAAGCATAAGAAGCAAAGTTTCAGGGCGCCTGGCTTGGTGGAGCTGATGGGGTTTTGGAATACAGGTGAGGTTCGGTGGGGTGAGGTCCAGAACTGATGACCAAGAAAGAATTCTTGAGACGTCTTTAGTGCAAAATGGTGGTTTATTAAAGCACAGGGGCAGGACCCGTGGGCAGAAAGAGCTGCTGTCCTGGGGTTGTGAGGGGTGGCTGATTATATACTATGGGGTTGGGGGAGGTAAGGAAAAAGGGAGGTTTCAAGAAAGTACTTTGATATGTTAAAGAAGACTCCTAGGATACCGGGAGACCTTGCCATTGTCAAGTTGAGGTTGTTTACCCTGCTAGTAAGGTGTTAACATGAAGATAGTTGGGAGCTTCCTGGAGGAACATTACACTCTGTCCTCTTCAAGTATCTGTCAATGAGCTGCAGGTTATAAGGACATTTAATTGTATCTTCACTTCCTTCTGGAAGCTAAGTTATTGATAGAAATGCTTTGTTCTTGTAGATCCCTAAGACATTTGTAAACTGAGGAAGACTCAGGTCTCGCAGGATTGTGATCTTTATAGGTTAACTATGTGTTTTTCCTCCCCTTAGCTTTAGGGCAGCCAGGAGTGGCTGAGGAGTGTCACATAGATCCCATCTGGGGTGGGGGGGTTGTGGGGTGTCAGCTTCTGCTTAGTCCTCAGCTTGCCTTCTTTTCCCTCATCAGAGCTTGTGATGCTTGATCTCGGGGTCGTGGGTTCAAGCCCACATTGGGGATAGAGATTACTTTGAAAATAAGTGGATAAAACATGCGCCAGTTGATGGATAGGACTCACTTATAACATTATTAAGCCCTATTAAAGACGCAGGAAAACAAAAAAAAAAGAAAAAGAAGTAAAAAATTTCATTAGAAATGCATCTCTTGAGGAAATGGCTGGAGCTTCTTCCTTCCATTAGTGCAGGTAGGTGCGCATGTATGTTACTTCTTGCCTGATAGAGACAAGAGTCCAACACGTTCGCTGACCTTGCTTTCCATATGATGGGGTGACGCTTTGCAACGGGAGGAAACTCCTCGGAGTTTTGCTGAGTCACCGCCACTTGAGTCTTTGAATTCTGAGCTACAGGTCAGAAGCTACCGAGTGAACCTTCATCAAAACTTATTTCTGGTCAGATGTTAAACATCAACAGCTGCTAACATCACAAAAGAAGACAACTACCTGATGAGGGAGCAGAAGGCAAGCTGGGACAAAGCACAGGGTAACACCTCTCAACTTCCACCCCCCACACACTCCCAGGTCAGGTACGTCACATTCCTCAGGCACTACTGGCTGCCTTAAAGCTAAGGGAAAGAAAAACAAACAGTTAACTGATAGAGATCACAGTCCAGCAGGACAGGAGTCTCCCTCAGTTTACCAGTGTCTTAGTGATTGACAAGGAAAAAGCGTTCTTATCAATAGTCTAACTTCTAGAGACCCATAACTCAATTCCCTGGAGCCCCCACATCACCCTCCCCTCCATGAGTGATGTGGGAACCAGAGGCAAGAAGGAAAAGGATACAAAATTAAGTTTCTTTATGACCTGCAGCCCATTGACAAGGACCTGAGGTAGGCGGAGTGTGACATGCTTCCAGAACGCTCTCAGCTGTCTCAATGTTACTGCTTTACTAGAAGAAAAAAACAACCTTAACGTGACAAGAGCCAGGCCTCCAGTATCCGGAGGGCCTTCTTTAGCAGATGAAAGTCCTTTTGGACACCTCCCTTCATCCTTACCTCCCACAACACCCAAGTATATAATCAGTCACCCCTCACACACACCCCCCCCACCTCCGTGCAGCAGCTCTTTCTGTCCATGGGTCCTGTCCCCGTGCTTCCATAAAATCACCTTTTTGCACCAAAGAAGTCTCAAGAATTCTTTCTTGGCCGATGGCTTCGGACCTCACCCACATTCCAGAACGACATCACTCCCCAACCTTATGCACTTCATGATAGAGGAGTACGTCACCATCTTTGGAGTAATCTTGCCAAAAAATCAGTCCTGATATGATCAAACCTTAGATCCAATGAATGACCGACCAACTGACAGGAAACACAAGGAACAGAGAAACCTGCCATATGACAGCATACGGATACAATTAGCAAACTCCAGCCCGCGAGCAAGGGATCTGCTCTCCTCAACAAGTCAAGTGCAAGGAAAAAAAGAGAGTTCATCAATTTTGCATGTTGATTTAAACAAGCAAACTTCAGAGAAGGAGAAAAGCAGGGTGAGAGGGAGAGTTGTGACATTTGAGACATTAAGAAGTTTTAGCACTGACTGCATTTTTATCATATGAAATACTAATTTATTTTGGGGTGAGATCATGATATCACGGTTCTGTGGATTTTGAAGATGTGACAGAACTCACGTGAGTTGGTTCCTTGGCGAGTCACAGGTAAGGACCACGTCGGGTGGAGTCGTCACACAAAGGACACTTTATCTGCAGCAAATATTGAGATCATGGGGAAAAACTTCCAAAACCATGACTCCTGGAACAGGGGTGAGTAAGTTCCCTTTATTTAGGGTTAGGGGAGTTTTGTCACCCTGTGTAGAGGGCGTATGGTCACTTGCTTGTCTTAAGGAAACATGCTTATACATACATTATGTTCTGATAGTGAGGTTTGTGCTCCTCCTCGGGTGGAGATTTTAACATTATAATGAAGCAGCAGTAACTATTGGACAAGGAGAAGGGGCTCTGGGCCCACTCTGACAGCTGTCTATGTGGAACGCGGTCTTGGGCTCATTATCCTGGGTAAGGATCCCAGGGTTTGCTCACTTTTACAATAGCACTGGGAGCTCTTATCACTGATCTCTTCTCTCCCATCTGGTTGGGCTATTTCCTGACCTGGTAGAGACTGGTAGGTTTTACGTTCCCTTCCTTCCGGGGGGATAATCCTTAACTACTGAGGTGTGTGCATTTCTTTGTAATTCTGACACCTCCTAGGAAGTTCTGCAGGAAGGGGGCTGGGATCAGTGGGGCACAGATCATGTGGTGGGCGGAAACAGGTGGGGGCCTAAAATGACTTCTCTGTTGTCACTAACGCTGGATCTTGTCTTTCTTTTTTCTGGGGGCCCCTTGCTTTTTGCTTACAATGACACATAGTGAAATGTCTACACAGGAAGCAATAGGGAACTGTTTATAGATGAAATGATAGGATATCTGGACTCTACCTCAAAACCATACTGGATGCACCAGAGAGGCTCAGAACCATAGTGCAATGCGGTCAGTGTAATGCGCTGATCAGAAATGAAGAGCTCCTTCCCTCACCTCCTGAGGTGTTGCCGAGACATACCCTGCCACTGTCATATCTTCAGGGAGAGCCCCCGGTGAACCCCTGCCTGGGGCAGCCCACATCCAGGGTCTTGGCCATGCCCCATGGGGTTGCCCCCCCCACCTTGGAATACCTCTGAAGGACCATCCCAGCTTCAGAGCCCTCCGTTGCACAGAGCTGATCCTGCCAACACTCCCACTAAACTTCCTGCTAGCTAACCTTCGTCTCTGAGCCTGCTTCCCAGGGAACCCATTCTGCAGCAAGATGAAACAAGACTGGCCATGGCTAGATCATTCTTGAAGCCGGGTGTGGCTGGCAGAATTCAGAGATGGTGTCCAATACCCCCACAATGGCGTCAACAGCCTGAATAATCCCCAGGTTTGTGAATATAATGGATTTTACTCCCATGATTAGATTAGATTAGATAGCACAGTGGACCTTGAGATAAGGAGATTGGGCCTGACCTAATCACATGAGCCCTTTCAGAGCTTAGAGTTTTCCCTGGCTCATCTCAGAAGAGAAAGTCAGAAATTTGAAGCGTGAGGATTCAACACACCGTTTGCTGGCTTGAAGATGCAGGGAGCCACACGCAAGGAATTTGGGTGGCTGGTAGCCACTGACTGAGAGTCAGCATGTAAATAAGGTTCAGGTCCTCAGTCCTGAAGGACTGAATTCTGCCAACAAGAACGAGCTTTGAGGAGGATCTCCCTGCCCCCTCCAGAACCTACAGATGAGAACTCAGTCCAGCCAACACTTGGATTTCAGCGTCATCATGTGCTGAGTAGAGAACCTAGCCATGTCTACATGGTGTGGTCAACAAATCTATAGGCTTAGAAGGTGGGAGAATTCATCTTAAATGACCAATTACGTGGTTCAAGTACATGGTTACCCTGACCAGGAAGGATTCATTTGATTTCATTAAAATTATAACTGGATGGAAAATCATAAATGAGGTTTGATTTTTTTTTTTTTTTTAAGAGAAGAATTGGAAATGAAGCATCAGTCTTGTGTATTTGTTTTCCTCTAAAACTAGACTGGGGTTGTGCCCTAAACCTTCCTTCTGTAACTGGCCCTGTACCAGCTGTGACTGGTATCCACTTCCTGTAACACACATCTTTATAATGATAATCATCAAGAGTAAATGCGTGAACTGAAGCTTGGGTCTTCCCAGTCCTCTTGCTGTTTGTCATTTCAGGGAAAGGAAGTTGAAAAAACAAGAAGGCTGAGTGCATTCATTCATCCTACCAACCCCTGGCATGTGTATTGTGTGTCCCACACTGTGCAGGTCAATTCATTGCCAAGTTCAAGCATCATTGACCTAGACTGATTGCAAATATAGGATGTGTAACACTGTCAGTGTTGTTCCTTTGGTTTTAAACTATTATAATGGAGAAATGCAAATTTCTCTGATTCTTCATTGGTCGATATTTGGCCCTTAAGCCTGTTAACCCACTTCCTCAAATGTATAATGTCTGTTATTTCAAAAATTTCCCCTTGACTAAGCATGCAGTATCTAGTTACACTTCCTCTAATCAGGGACACTTATTTTTTTTCAAGTGTGGAACTTAAAAAGCAAAAATTTAACTGCCATAAGAAAAATGAAATTATTGAGTTCACCATCCTAGAGCATGGGAATAAATAATTTAGAATTATCATCAAGTACTTCTTGTTGATGTGGTACAATGCTGAGTTTTACAATTAGGCACTAAACAGTGTCTCAAAGGGATAGTAGCTTCAAACTTCAGCTCTACCACCTACTGGCTGTGTGAACTTGGGCAAACAACATAACCTCTCTCACCAAGTAGGTACACAAAATTAACCATCACATGGTTGATAAATTATTGAACTGTTGAGAGATTCATTAAAATAAGAGTTCAATTGGCTAGGTTGACCTATTGCCACTAAAAGAAAAAAAACACACTACTTTGAAAATACTTTCAGGGGCTCTTGGTGGCTCAGTCGGTTGGGCGTCTGCCTTCGGCTCGGGCCATGATCCCAGGATCCTGGGATCGAGCCCCCTGTCAGGCTCCCTGCTCAGCGGGGAGTCTGCTTCTCACTCTCCCTCTGCCCTACCCCTTGTGCTCTGTTTCTCACTCTCTCTCTCAAATAAATAAATAAAATCTTAAAAAAAAAAAAAACTTTCAAATTTCAGGGGTTTTTTTTTTAAAATAGACATCCATATTTTCTCTAATGCTAATTGTACTTAAGGTGGTTTTAAGAGTTAAACGAAAACTGGCAAATGTTCTGGATTGTTACAATGGTTGCACAACTCTATAAAATTACTAGGAATTATTGAGTTGTACACTTAAGATGGGTGTTTTGTGGTATATAAATTATACCTAATGAAACTATGTTTTAAAAATAAGTTGGGCAGGGATGCCTGGGTGGCTCAGTCAGTTAAGCATCTGCCTTCAGCTCAGGTCACGATCCCAGGGTCCTGGGATAGAGCCCTGCGTCATGCTCCTTGCTCAGTGAGGAGCCTGCTTCTCCCTCTGCTTGTTCTCCCTCTCTCTCTCTCTCTGACAAATAAATGCATAAAATCTTTTTTAAAAAATTCAAAAATTTAAAAAAATAAAGTACCGTGTTAAAAAAAATAAAAATAAATTGGGCAATAAATGAAGTGTTAATATGCAAAAACATTTCTATTTCATGAGAAACATCCAAACGAGAGAGAATTACAGGGCTGAGACAAAACCAGACTCCACAGTATTTCAACATAAGCCGGACAAAGTTCGGAGACACTTGGAAAATAGTACTGCAGACAAAATCCTGACGGGCATAGAAAATAATCTCTAAAAAAACACAGCTCTGTTTCTGTTTACAAAGGTGACAAGTTTTTTCTTACTTTTTTTTTTTAAAGTTTATTTATTTATTTATTTTTAGTCGTCTCTCCACCCAACATGGGGCTCAAACTCACGACCCCGAGATCAAAAGTCCCACACTCTTCCGACTGAGCCAGCCAGGTGCCCCACAAGTTTTTTCCTATAAATTTGGATGACACTGAAAATGCTTTGGGGAAGAAGGGGCTAAAAAACACCCTTTTTAGATTTAGCCACAGAGCCACACGTCCCCTGGAAGGGACTGGGTCTCCCTTCATGCTCTGAAGGACACCCTTACATCGACCTGCCCTCTCCTTACTTGTTCTCCTCCTGTCTTCCTGGCACTGCTGACCTCTCTACTTCTCCAATTTTGCCAATGTTTCTGATTGTTTTTAGGGTAAGTGGTTGTACCGACCAATTCACATGAGGCCCAGGGACCCAACTGTGTAGATCCTCCCCTCAGATGGCAGCTCCTGGAAGGGAGCTGAGCTGGAGGGAGAGAAAGCCCTGCCCCTTTGAGAAACTCTCCATGAACACAGAGGTCTGGCTAGTGGGCCAGGGTGACAAATAGGGTGGCAGAGTCTGAAAACTAAGAAGGCGCCCCTCCTGACTTTCACTTGGGCCAACCTCTCTCAGTCACCTGCTTCCCCCAGTGCCCAGGGAGCATGGGAAGATCAAGCAGCACAGAGAGACTATGGGGAAACTCTCTGAAAGGCCTGGCCAAGAGGTCTGGGATGTCAGCAGCAGTGCGAGCAGCTCAGCTGGGGGAGACGACTTGAAGGGAGGGAGAACATCACATGGTAGGGCTGCATGTGGCAAGCACAGCTCTGATGATATGTGAGGACCCTCCTTTTCTGCTTTCCCATCCTGTCTGCCCTTCTTTCCCCATCCAGAAGCTCTTGAAGGAATGCCCAGGGAGAAGAAACCCTTGAAAAGCCGGGCCTCCCAGCAACATAAGCCAAAAGAACCTCTGGATTGTTGAGATTTCAGATTTGCTGTAAAGGTAACACAATGGGGACACACACACACACACATACAGGCACAAGTGGACATAGGACATTGCAGAGAAGCTGATATATGGGAAAATGACTGGTTTTCCTATATTTATCATGTATCCAGCCACTTTACCAAGGTAACTGATACTAGTAAAACGTTTAGCTCAGCCTTTCAAATGTTCCAGAACAGCAGTTCTCAAAGTGTGGTCCCAGAAACTCTTTCAGGGGGTCTGCAAGGTCAAAATTATTTATTTTCACAGTCATAAAGTTATTTGCCTTTTTTACTCTCATTCACTCACAAGTGTGCTGTGGAATTTTCTAGCAACTGTAGTGTGTGATATTGCATCTGTTGAGTGCAGAGCCTGCCAGTAGACCAGAGGTTAAAGAGATTTATAAAGCTGCAAAAGAAAAACACTTTTCTCACCAAATGCTTTTTTTGTTTGAGAAAATGTAATGTTTTTCACTTAAAAAGTTGCATTGACATGTAATGGTTTGTTACTTTTGAATTAATTAATAAGTAAATATTTTAAATTTTTTCTCAGTCTTAATTTCTAGTATGAGAAATATCTATATCTATCTATATCTATATCTATATCTGGTAAAGGGGTTCTGAGACCAAAAGTTTTGAGAACTGCTATTCTAGAAAAACGATTACACTATATACAGATAGTGATGATTTTATATTCTTATTTCTGATAATACCTCTTTTTTATTTCTTATCTTTATTAGCCAGAACTTCCATGCTAAGAGCCATGCTAAGTAATTGCAGTGAGACAACATGGAGTTATTTTAGTTCCTGGCTGAAATGGAAAGCCTTCGAATGTTTCCCAAAGACTGGTCCTATTTCCCACACTGTGTCTTGTTCTAGGAAATGTCGACAGGTGTTATAAAACAGTGACAGTTTGTGATGCCCTGCTCTGGTGTTGCAGAGTCGTTTCAAAATAAAGATTTTTCTTTTTTGGTACTTAAAAAAAAAAGTAGCCTTTTATTGCTAGTGACCGTGTGATTTTAAGCAAATCTTTTCACCTCCCTGAACCTCAGTATTTCTTACCTGTAAGAAAGGGTCTGTTGGACTGGGTCAATGCTTCTAAACTGGTGGGTTGACATTAAAATCACCTGTGAAATTTATTAGGGAAGGTTTTCTTCATAGAAGAATTCCAGCCAATAAAGGCAAAATTCATGAAACAATCATAAATTTAGCATTTTGCAACTCCCAGTGGAAGGACAGATTCAGGAAAGATTCATCAATGGATGTTAAAGCCATTCCCTGAAAAGTTGGGGGACAGAATAGTTGCACAGAGACAACATACTACTTCACTGCTTGCTTACTAACTCCAATGGGGAAAATGGATCTTTACACTGGACAGGTCCGGCCGTCACAACCCTAAATTATTCATCATCACTAAATGTGAGACACCCAGCATTATAGAAGCAGTGATGTGATGTAAAACTATGAAGGATTCTTACCAAAACGTTTACCTGAATCTGTGAGCCTTTAGCCAAGGGGCAGATTCAAGTCTTGTGGGGCATAAACCTTAAATAATGCTGGGAGTCCCTCTTTAAGAAAAAGAATACAAAATTAGGTACGAAAGTGACTATGTGGAAGGAGAAAATAAAATCACAAGCCACAAATCTCAGAAAAGGTCAAGTATCCTAATATCGGGGCACCTGGGTGGCTCAGTCGGTTAAGCGTCTGCCTTTGGCTCAGGTCCTGATCTCAGGGTCCTGGGATCCAGTCCCATGTAGGGCTCCCTGCTCAGCAGGGCTCCTCCCACTCCCTCTGCTGCTCCCTCTGCTTGTGCTCTCTCGCTTTCTCTGTCAAATAAATAAATAAAATATTTAAAAAACAAAAAAGCAACAACAACAACAACAACAACAAAAAACCATCCTGGAGATCACAAAATCCAGGAAATTAACATAATGTTTTTTTTAATTACTACCCGCTACGTCTAACACTCTTCCCCTCCGTTTTTGCCTGCATGCTCTATGATCTATTGTGTAATATCATTTTCTGCAGAAGAGGGGTCCTCATCCCGGCTGCATGGTCAAGGAGGGGGCATCCCACCACACCCTCCTCCCCAGCTGACCCAGAGGCTCTGGGGACAAGCCTTGAGCATTGCTAGTCTTTAAACACACGCAGGTGTTTCTAAAGTGCAGCCAGAACCACACACACTGAGCTGGGCCGGGTCTAGGCTTCCTACGCCCCCAGCTATTACTCTCTTCACCTCGCACAACAGGATGGCAAACCAAAGCTTGCCAAGAGACAGGAAACCAAAACCCTGGGGCAACAACCAGCACCATGACCCGAAATACCCACATTTGGGCAAAGGGGACTAAGGGCTCTGAGAACCCCGACCGTGTGATCCTCCTCAGGCTGCGTCTGCCTGGGTTCCCCCTCCTCACCCTGCCCTGGCCTCAGAGACTGCTTCCCGAATCACTGGTCTTGAAGCATAAAGGACGTGGATGGATGATGGGCACACAGGGATTAAACTGCATGACCCTAGGGGACACCCTTGTGGGACCCTGAAAGTGATGTTCTGTACCCACTAGCAGTCGCTCCCCATTTCCTGCCTTCTGGCCCCTGGCATCTAGTCACCTATTTTCCATCTATCAGTTTCCCTGTTCTGGATATTTCACAGAAAGAGAATCATAATACGTGTTGACCTTCTGGGAATGATTTCTTTCATTGAGCACAGGGTTTTCAAGGCTCATCCATGTGGTAGCGTGTATTAGCACTTCTTTTGTTTGTTTGTTTGTTTTAACTGCTGAATAATTTCTGTGAAGTGGATATACCATGGTGTGTTGACCCATTCCTAAGTTGTTGGACATTTGGCTTGTCACCACGTCGGGGCTGTTATGAAGAGTGCTTTAGCCGCTCACTTTTGAAGGCACCCCATAACTCATTGATGGCCAAGTCCCTCACAGGCTAACATTCCTCCCAAACAGCTCAGGCTCTGGGCCCACAGTTCAGACCCCCAGAGCCTTGATGTTCCTTCTCCCACTAGCCTCAGTCGAGCTCCCTCTGCCCCCTTCCAACCAGATGCACTCCAGGGACACTGAACTTCAAAGCAAACGAGTAGAGAGACCCAGGCACTCTTTCTAGAAGACTCCTTGGCATCTCAGTAAATTAATCAGTCTGTTTGCATATCCAGGTGGAGACATCTCCGAATTTCATTCACCGGCTGCACCTAAGCCCCAGGACCCTGTCTAGACTAAAAGGTCCTGCCAAGTTCCCACCACCACCATCGGCATAATCCTTGGGGAGCTGCCTTATACCTATGCAACGTCAGGGGCGGCTCGTAAGGTTAGCCCTCGACTTCCAAATGGACCTCAAAGGAAACTCCAATTTCTACTCCAAAAGGAGAAGCTGCGGACAGCTCCTGATCTAGGTGTGTGCCACCTTCACCAGTCTTAAGATCCAGCCTCTTCCCCTGGCACCCAGGGGCCGCGTCACACATCTCTGTAACATGCTACATGGCTGAGAGACCCTGAGATTGTCCCCCGGGATGGGGCAGGCCTTGAGTTCCAAGTGCCTTCTTTAATCAGAGCACAAGATAAGGCAATCAACCCATGCCAGTTTACCAGGGACTTGCCCAGTTCCCGCACTGAAAGTCCCCTCCTCTCTGAGGAAATGCCTTGGTCCCTGGCACACCCAGACCCTGAGGGTACATTGTATTTTATTTATTTTATTTGTTAAATTTAAATTCAGTGAATTAACATACAGTGTATTATAGTTTCAGAGGTAGAGTTCAGTGATTCATCAGTCTTCCGTAACACCCAGAGCGGGGTACATTTGAGCCACAACATTGGCGAATGACTTGCCCCAAACCCCTCCAGGAACCAAGACAGACCTCAGCAAATGCTTGTTCTGGCTGTTGTTTTTATTTTTATTTTCAATTTTTAAAAAGATTTTTATTTTATTTATTATTTGAGAGAGAGGGAGAGAAGGAGCAGGGCGGGGGCAGAGGGAGAAAGAATCCCCAGCAGACTCCCCGCAGAGCGCGGAGCCCAACATGGGGCTCAATCTCATGACCCTGAGATCCTGACCTGAGCTGAAACCAAGAGTAGGAGGCTCAACCGACTGAGCCACCCCCGCACCCCCGGCTGTTGTTTTTAACCTCACAAGTAAAATACCAAGATGTTTTCATTATGGGGGCGCCTGGTGGGCTCAGTCAGTAGAGCATGCGACTCTTGATCTTGGGGTTGTGAGTTTGAGCCCCACGTTGGGCATAGAGTTTAAAAAAGAAGAAGAAGATGTTCTCATTATAAAACAAACACAAGTCAAACAGTCGTCCTCAAGCCAGGAAAGGTGGTGCTCTGCTGTGCTCCCACAGTTGAGCTGGGTGCTAGGTCTGCACACGGGGCACAGAGAGAGCGAGGAGGTCACCTGTCACCTCCCTGATCTTTCCTCCCTCCTCCACTGGCACCTTCCCCTCACCTATACACATGCTCAGGTCTCCCTACCTGAAAAAAATCGACACAAATTTCCTTTGGCCCTCCCACTTCCTCAGCTCACCCCCGTGCTTCATCACCACACCTGCTCTCAGCTTCCTCACACCCACTCACTGGTTAATCCCTCTTGATTTGGCTTCACCAACGCAGCTCTCACAAAGCCACTGCTGTCCCCAGCCACCATAGCCCTGGGGCTTTGGTCCAAGCTCTCCCACCCTTTCCCCTGCAGCCGTTGACCCTGCTGACCAGCCCCCTCCTTCTAAGAATCGCTTTTGCCACCCTCCTCCTCTGCCTTGTCTTGGCATCATTGGTGTTCCCGTCTTAGGCTCCTGTGGGTTGCAGGACCCTGGAGGCAGAGTCTGGGGTATCATTTTATACCCTTCAGAATGTCACGTGCCTTATCGTTTCTCAATAAATATTTGGTGATATGAAGTTACTGGGGCTGTTGGCGTGCATTTGTCTCAGAATGAGACAGGGACTGATTTCTTGCCACCCCGAGAGGGTTTTTCAGCATGCGAAAGAGCATAGGACCTTGACCTCTCTGATTTTTAAGCAGTACTGGATGTGATCAGAAGGCTTCGAGGAATAGTTTCCTGAGTTTCTTACTGTTACTTTCACACTTAGCCAAGTAACCTTTGATACTGTGTGGTTATAACATAATAACCACATGTCTCTTTGTCTTCTCTGTCAAGGGTGAAAAATTCGAAGGGCTTTAACCGCTGGTAAAAGTGTCTTCTCACATCAAACCACATAGCATCGAATATCATGTGAACCAGATGGCTATTTTACTAAGTGTGTTGAGTACAAATTACAAGCAGATTACAAAATTGCCTGAACTCGGCTGAGTGTAAGTTAGCCAAAGACATTATTCTGAGAAGCTAATTCCCCTCTATTGTCCCCTTTCCTATGACTTCTAAACCAGCCTTGTGGCTGACCGCAGCTTCCAAGGTCTGTCTGATCATAGGATCAGGAAGCCCACGCTGTGTTAACCTAAGTGTGCCTGGGGTCATCCCAAGCTGCGTCATGCCTTCCTCTGCCATGTGGCCCAGGAAGGCAGATCCTGTTCAGTAGGTGCCTGGGGCAAGGACAGGTCACCCACATTAAGTGTCCCGGGGCTTGTCAAGGCCATGGCTCTCCATCTCCCCTCCAAAGAGGGGCCCAGATCTTCCCTGTCCTAATCATCTACTTTCCCCAAATGACCCATCAGCCCAGGCGACTTCACCACCCCACTAAGCCAATTCTGGGTCCGAGGATGTCCTTAGCAGCTGGGACTTGCTTCCCTCTTTTCCTGGCCCCAACAGGGGTGATTCCCCTAAAGGAACCACCGTGTCCTCAACCACCAACTGAGACAAATGAATTCTCTTTTTTGGAATATCTCTCATTTGACTTCTCTTCCCTTGTGGGGGAACTGGTGAAATCCTCAATAGAATAGATTTCCAGGCCTTTCTCTGACATTGTTGATGGATAACCTAACCTCAGAGTTACATTGTGAAATCTGTCCCATGGGGTCCCCATGCCAGCCGCGTACCTCCTGGGCACTTTCTCAGGGTCCTATAGCTCACATACTACACACTCTGGAGTTGCCACTCGAGAGCGAAGGGAAGGTGGGCTAAGTATCCAGGGTTACCGTTCAATAGATGGGAATGGTTATCTGCACATGCAGCGCACACCTTACCTGGAGACCTTGGACCAGAAATGTTTTTGCCATTCGGGGTTTAAAAAGGTGATATGGTACAGGTAACCTCCAGCACGGTGTGGGCCAGCACCTTGTAATCAAACCATTTATCAGTCTCAGGGGAAACTTGTAACTATTTCACATTTAATGGGATAAATAAAGACTCTGTAGAGCTTTGTGTTAATTCAAACCATGAGTTACAAAAGAATTTGTAATTTCCTGAGCTCTTTGGATTTTGGAGCTGTCGATTGAATTGTGGACCTGGGGGCACCTGGCTGGCTCAGTCCGTAGAGCATGAGACTCTTGATCTCAGGGTTGTGAGTTTAAGCACCACGTTGGGTGTAGAGGTTACTTAAAAATAAAACCTTAGGGGCACCTGGGTGGCTCAGTCAGTTAAGCGTCTGCCTTCAGCTCAGGTCATGATCTCGGGGTCCTGGGATCAAGCCCCGTGTAGGGCTCCCTGCTCAGTTGGGGACCTTCTTCTCCCTCTGCCTCTGTCCCTCCCTCCCACTCATGCTCTCTCTCAAGTAAATAAATAAAATCTTTTAAAAATAATAAAAAATAAAATCTAAAAAAAAGAAAAGAATTGTGGACCTGTATTATATGTACTACATGATGTAATTATTTTATTCTGTGACACTTGCTTTTTCAAAGGCAGCCAGAAGTATGGACATATTCATTCCTCCTCAGTGGAGACAATTCTGGCCTCTTGGCAGGTTTTCTCTTCTTATCAGCTCCAGGGACCTTTGACCTGCAGGTAGGATAAGCCCCAGTTTGTATATGACATCACTGGGGTGTTGGCATCCCCAGGCCCAAAGTGCCACTGGAGTTTTCCCCCAGCCCTTGGGACTTCCTGAGGGGGTCAGACCCTCCAGTGATGATTTGGAATCATTTTATCTATGGGTCTTGGTCTGATTTCTGATTCAGATTAAGGGTTAAATAGCTTTAGAGTTAAAATTCCCTGTCATTGAGGTTCTCTAAAAGGTGGACTTCAACTCATGGAATATATAGATTGATCTCCTGCCTTAACAATCATTGACAAAGCATTTCACAACCCTGTGTTTAAATGTGACATACAAATTTTTTTCTTTTTTTCTGCTTGATAGGTACAATTGGTACACATTATGTTATGCATATTTGAATACTCCCCTAGCAAGCTCTTGCTTGTAAGAGACAAATCCAGTGGTTTGTCCTTTTGATTTGATTTCTTTTTAAAAAACAAACAACACTCAAAGGAAGGTCTAGATTTCAATAGTACCAACGGGATAACACATAATTGTACCCTTTTGGGAATCCTGAATCTACTACTTCAAAAAGAGTCCAGTGCAAGGTAATGTGGTATCCTGGATTGGATCCTGGAACAGGAAAAGGACATTAATGTGGAAACTGGTGAAATCCAAACAAAGTTTGGGGTTTTGTTAATATTAAGGGACCAATGTTGGTTTCTGGGTTTTGACAAGTGTCCCTTAGTAATGGGAGAGCATCTGGGAAACTGAAATGGGGTGAGGGGCACACCGAACCCTCTGTACTATCTTTGTGCCTTTTCTGCCAATCTGAAATTATCCAAAATATAAACTTTACAGAAAAAAAAGATTCCAGTGGCAATTAGTTTTATCACAGGTGCTATATTTTATTTTTTTAATCTTTTTTTAAAGATTTTATTTATTTATCTGAGAGAGAGAGATCATGAGCAGGGAGGAAGGGTAGAGGGAGAAGCAGACTCCCCGCTGAGCAGGGAGCCTGATGTGGGGCTCAATCCCTGGACCCTGGGATCATGACCTGAGCCAAAGGCAGATGCTTAACCGACAGGTACTATGTTTTAAACAAAAGATTTTGTCATACCTCTAAATACTGGGCAAGTAATAGTTCTTTTTTCTTTAAGATGTATTTATTTATTTTAGAGAAGGGGGAGGGGCAGAGGGAGAGAGAAAATCCCCAGCAGACTCCCCGATGAACATGGAGCGGGAGGTGGGGCTTGATCTCATGACTCTGAGAGCATGACCCGAATGGATATCAAGAACCTGATGCCCAACCAGCTGAGTCACCCAGGCGCCCCGCAATAGCTCTTATGTCACAACTTTTTTAAAAGTAACAACAAAGCACATTTCACTTCCTAGTCCTACTTTCCCCTCCTAACTGGTTTTACCATCTTCTTTTATTCTTTTCCATTGTCACCTGTGGGGTCCTTTACCTACCAGTGACAAACCATTTCTAAAAGCCAGCTTGAGCCAAAGGTTTGTATTTTGGTTCTTGGAAATGAGATTAATCTGCTTTCAAGTGAAGGGGCCAAAGAGGAATTTAATTCACGGAATAGAAACAGTTTCTTCTGTTTTGCGTTTGCCCAGAAGTCAACGCTGCTGCTTTTTTTGGGGGGGGCAGGTTGGGTGGGGGAGAGCTTGCAGAAGAAAAGCCTGCAGAAAAAAACAAGCACCCTCCCCCCCGCCCCCCCCCCCCCCCCCCCCCCCCCCCCCCATCCCAGGACACAGCAGGTGGAAAGCCAGCTCTTTGAGTTGCAGGAGGCGGTCACAGGATCCATGTGGACCCGCTAGGGATGCGGAGCCCAGGCTGATCCACCCCCTTTGACAGGATTGCTGAGCATCTCAGCTGAGCTCACAGCAGGTTCAGCGCCTGCAGCGCCCTTTCTTGTTTCCTGGGTTTTGTCCAAACTCTAGAGAGCCCTGGAAAGTTGGGCAGGGAGCCGGATTTGATCTTGTTGACGAGCAAAACTGATTCGACAGTTGTTGTTTCTGAGGGTTGTGGAGCCAACGCACAGCAGTGCCCACCTTTTTAAAAGACACACTTTCTGCTGATGAAAAGATGTATCTAGGTCAGGAAGTGCAGAATCGCAGAATCTTTTCAGTAATTTTTGCCCCTTAGTATGTCTGGCTTCCTGTTTAAATGGCTTTTTTTTTTTTTCTTTTTTCTTTTTTGGTAGATAATTATTAAATTACTAAAGTCTGAGGTTATGTTAAAGTTTAAATGTAGTTATAATGCTTTGGTCCCGGCTGTAGCTGAGTTGTCTAGACGATGTCTGGCACATGAGTGAGTGTTCAATAAATATTTGTTCAAAAAAAAGTTTGTTGAGGAATTAAAAAAGTAAACAGATCCACCTCTTTCAATACTTGGATAAGTCCAAACTTTGGTGTTAACATAATAGATTTCCTAGAATTGCCTTCATTTGAATCGAAGTGCACTAGGACTAATTCACTTCCTGAAGTGGTGTGAGTGATGTCCGTTTGGGAAGCAAAGGGTGTCTCTGGGTCTGAGCTCGGCCAGGTGGGTTTTGGGCTTCATTTGCATGGACACCCCTCTACATTTAGGGGAGTGAGTGAGGAGGTGTTTGCAGCTTTCTGCGGGTCCCTGGGCATTTGGGACAATACCAGCAGGTGACAGCGTCCTCCCCCTGCATGTCTGGGGAAAGTCAAGGCAGGGCAGGAGGCTCCCCCAAGTCAGAGAGGGTGGTGGGACTATGAGGGGGGTGCAGGGTGAGACCCTTGGACAGGTGAGAAGAAACCGTCACTTCATGAACACTCCCCAAGTTCCTCCAGTGAGGGTTTCCCTCAAGCTATAGTTGGGGACTTCGAAAAGCTGTGTGGATCAGTACCTCTCAGGGACTGCTGAAGGGCCACCTCAGCTCCTGCCCCCATTTCCCTACTCTGCACGGAGGGTCTAGTCACCTCAGAACCTACCACCAACCTTGGGACAGAAGAGAGAGAGAGAGAAGCACTCCTATAGAATCTTCAACTACACACACAAGGAGAATCTCCTGGGGCAGAAGCCAGTCCAGCTCAATAGCATGTCCAGCATGGTCTGAGACAAGAGGGGCTGTTTGCTGGTTGGCCTGGGTGTCCTCTGTCACCTTCACTAAAAATGTCAGCTCCACAAGCTCAGAGCTTTTGCTTCTTGTGTTCAGAACAGGACCCAATGTGGAGTAGATGCTCAATAAACATGTGTTAAATGAACCAGAGATGGAAGGAAGGAAGGAAGGAAGGAAGGAAGGAAGGAAGGAAGGAAGGAA